>NW_007736741.1:0-9600 GCF_000696425.1 Galeopterus variegatus
TCAGCCAGTGAGTGGGAACCGGTCTGTATGTGGAATCCGAACCCTCGGGCGGGAGCGCCGCTGAGCTTCCCAAGCGGTGCACTATCCAGTGCGCCACCGGGCCAGCCCTATCCTATGTTTTCTTTAAGAAGTTTTATTAAATATAAAGAATTATAGATTATAAAGAATTAAATATACACCCTGAAACAATAAAACTTGTCTTTTTGATAATAATCATTCTAGCTGGGTGAGATGATATTTCATTGTGGTTTTGATTTGCATTTCCCTGGTGGTTAGTGATGGTGAGCATTTTTTCATATACCTGTCGGTCATTTGTGTTTCTTCTCTTGAGAAATGTCTATTCATATCTTTTGACCATTTTTTAACCATATTATTTATTTTTTTTGCTATTGAGTTGAGTTTATTATATATTCTGATATAAACCCCCTATCAGATGCATCATTTGCAAGTATTATCTCCCATTCTCTAGGTCATTCATTCACTCTCTTAATTGTTTGCTTTGTTGTGCAGAAGCCTTTTAGTTTGATGTGATCTCATTTGTCTGTTTTTGCGTTTGTTCCCTTTGCTTTTGAGGTGTTATTAAAAAAAATCTTAACTGAGACCAGTGTCATGAAGGATTTCCATTATGTCTTCTCCTAATACTTTTATAGTTTCAGGTCTTACATGTAAGCCTTTAACCCATTTTGAGTTTATTTTTATAAGTGTTAAGAGGGAGGGGACTAGTTTCATTCTTCTGGGTGCAGATATCCAGTTTTTCTGGCACCATTTATTGAAGAGACTGTCCTTTCTCCATGTGTGTTCTTGGTGCCTTTGTCAAATATCAGTTGGCTGTAAGTCGAGGATTTATTTCTCGGTTCTCTGTTGTGTTCTATAGGTTTATGCGTCTGTTTTTAATGTTAGTACCATGCTGTTTTGGTTACTGTTGCTTTTGTAATATATTTTGAAGCCAGGTAGTGTGATGCCTTCAGTTAGTGAAGCATTATTTTCACAGCTATACTATGTGCATATATAATACCCATTTGTCCTTCTGCAGTACTTGGTGTACAAATCTGGGATCCTGGATGATCATGATAATGATTGCGAACATTTTTTTTTTTTTTTGAGTAACAACTATGTGCCAGGCACTGTGTCAACTGTTTCATTATCCCTGTTTTCAAATTTAAAAATATGCATATGGTATTTCAGTAATTCATTTAAAGTTATAGTCTTAGTTAATGGTGGAACTGAGAGTTAAGCCATCTGGTTCCAGAACTAAGCTCTTACCCACGATGGGGTGCTGCATCTTTAATACTATTATTCAGCATAACTGAACATTGTTGGAAAATATCACATAAAGCCATGTGGACTAGTGCATGTATAAATTTATTTTCCATCCTCAGTTGGTTTGCTTACTAATCAATTTATTTTATTTTTTCCTTCTATTTTCAAATAAACTATTTAGTGCCTTCAGCACTTTCCTAAAGTTTATCCTGGGATTCTTACTTCAAATGTATGACCTTGTAACTTTTGTTATAGGAGAACAAAAAAAAAAAAAAAAAGAAAGAGAGAGAGAGAAGAGAAAAAATGATAGTTATTGGTTTTTCTATTAATTCTTTCTGAGCGTCTTCTTCACCTTTTTCTGCATCCTTGTGTGATGTCAGTCTTGCCATCATTACAGTTTCTCCTCATATAGTTACCATGAAGTTACCAGGAAGTTAATGAAGCTCAAGGTTTGGAGTAGAGAAAAAATTATAGTTATTGGTTTTTCTATTAATTCTTTCTGAGCGTCTTCTTCACCTTCTTCTGCATCCTTGTGTGATGTCAGTCTTGCCATCATTACAGTTTCTCCTCATATAGTTACCATGAAGTTACCAGGAAGTTAATGAAGCTCAAGGTTTGGAGTGTCTCTTTTACATGCCCTCTTCAGTGCACTAGAAGAGTTCTTAGCCATGTGTTTTCATAGTTTTATATTTTTGCAAAATTTTCAATGTAAGATGCTTTTTACTTTATTTTTCCACATTGCTACAAAAAGGTAATAACAAAAACAACAAACACACCCACAGGGGGGGAAAGGTGCTGATCTAAGTAACCTTGGAAATGGCTGTAGTGTATAAGAGTATAGTCAAAAGGGACTGCACATAAGTATTGTGTTCTGTTGATAAGGTTGTGTCCTGTGGAGATAAGGATTAAAGTTGTGAAACCACTATATATGTACACTGGAACTGAACAATCAGGTAAATCTGTGGTGGATGTTAGGAGCCACATTTCTCATTGCTGGAATGGGAGATTGCAGACATGCAAGGGGAGAAAGCTAGAATAATCCCTGTGGTAATGGATTCTAGTTGAAGACATCAGTGTGAAGTCACGTTTATTTAGCTATACATGTGTATGTGTGTCTGTGCATGTCTGTGTGTGTGTGTGTGTGTATGCATGTGTATACAGTTGAGTATGCCTTATCCAAAGTGCTTGGGACTAGAAGTGTTTCAAATTTTGGATATTTGGGGATTCTGGAATATACTTAGATTTTATATATTATATAAATTTTATAAAGATTTTATATATTATATATTTGATTTTATATATTTAGTATTTTATTAAACATAATATATTTAGGTCATCACCTAAGACAGGAACAAAATGAATAAGGTGATTAAATTACAAAAACTTGTCTGGACACAGTTTGGAAGTTTCCTATAAAGTTAGAAATATACTTACTGTAAGACACAGAAATCACACTCTAATAACAGCAATCACAATCTGTCCCCAAGACCTCTTGTAGAAGGAGTAACTAACAGCACTGACATTCTTGTACATAGAGATGTACATTTTTCTATGCTTGTACTTAGCTTTTAGTACTTAGGTATTAATAAACTAATGTGCAAAATAATGTATACCAGACCATACGGGTGTATAAGTTAATGTATACCAAATGAAACTTACATCTAAGAAATTTGGATAACTTTTTTATGTTATTATCTTTGCTCTTACTAAGAAAATATACCAATATTTTTCTTGATGTGAGACAGAACAATGATGCAACAATGTTGATTTCCAGATGTGATGAACATTTTCCCTCTAGTGGGAACAATTGGTATATTTTCTCTCTCCCTTTCATTGCCCTGTGCATATTATGAAATATTTATGTGATCTTCTTAGGCTAATAATTTTATTCTTTTGCAAAATAACTGGTTTCCAAATCAATCAGACATGTATTTTCCTTCTCCCATCATATTTCTGCATTTTGATCCAAACTGGAACCCTCTTAGACACCTCCAAATCCAATTTTTCATTTGGATACTAATAAAATTAAAATTTTAATTTTTTAAAATTAATTTTTTTGAAATTAAAAAGTATTTGTTGGACTTATTTTTCCCTAACTTGTCAAAACTAAGCATTGTAATAAACCACTTTTTCAGCAAACTTACCTATCTGTAACAAAACCTGTAACTGTGATGTGGTAAGTCCACTGCATGGCTATTACACATTCCTCATACCAGGTACAGATTGTGAAATTGAGTGAAAAATAACTCTCGACAACTCTATTTTTGTAACATATTCTTTAGAAAGAATTATACTCATGTGACTTCAGAGTCTCTTGCACATTAAAAGTAAGGTAATTGCAATTTGTAAAATAAAAAAACGCAAACAAAAGTTAACCGTTTTTGTAACATATTCTTTAGAAAGAATTATACTCATGTGACTTCAGAGTCTCCTGCACATTAAAAGTAAGGTAATTGCAATTTGTAAAATAAAAAAACGCAAACAAAAGTTAACCACCTTGCATCATTTAGTGAAGTAAGCCATCATGTGAAAGCTATAGAGTCCAAGTGTGGCATCGTAATTCAGGACAATATAATTATTGATGCTCAGAGATGGACCCTGAGTAATTAAATAATATATTCTCCTTTTGGATAATGAGACTCTTAAAATTTTAAAAGTGTTCTTTCATATTTAAAAAAATTAAGAAAAATTCTAAGTGATGGTTTCTTCAGGATTTACTGATAGGTTTAGTTTTGTTAGTTTATACTAATTTGTTAGTTTATACTTTTAGAAATCTGTTGTCATTATAAATTACTCTAAGCACAAGTTTAGCATCATGCAATGTTAGCAATATAGTAACATACCTAACACTTTATTGGATACTTTTCCTTTGGCAACTTTTGAATATTCTACATGTATTAGCTTTTTAAAATTTTAAGAATAACCATTTGTAAATGGTACTATTATTGATGAGGAAACTGAGGCACAGAAAACAAATACTTATAAATGATAAGACCAACATTACAAATCATATTTACAATATTTTTGTAAGAAATTTCCTTATTTAAAATATTTGTTTTTCCCGTCTGTTATATGGAAGTCTTGATGCTCCCTATTCTCAAAAATATGTAAAATTATTTTATTACTAGAATATTTTTAATAGTTTAGACATACATATGTACCTAAAATTCCCTAATTCTCTTATTAGAATTGTGATGTAAATCCTAAAAACAAGAAATAGAGAACTTTTTAATGAATTCTTTTTAATTTCTCTCTTTTTTAGTACACTACCAGATAACATGTTGAGAACAAATAATTAATGTTTATTGATTAATCTGAAGACTTTTTCTCTACTAAAACTGAGTATGTGCATAGGATATCAATGGAGCTTTTAAAAGAAAAAATCCTTCCTTTAGTGTTAAGGTTTAGAGAGTGCTGTACAGTAAGCAATTCATAGAAAACACTCATGCATTGTATTATAGGTGTATTTTTTAAGTATATTAAGAATAATTAGCAATCAAGAATTCCTTCAAAAATGAATTAGTGGCATGTGCCAAAACAATGAACAATTTTGGTGATTGCTTCTTTTCAGCAAATTCCATAAACAGAAATAGACTGTAGAAAGACCATAAAAATGGTATAATATTACTCCTTCAAAATAAGAAATGGTAGTCCAGATAGATATTGTAATTTACCTGAGATTATAGTGCTAGCTCATGGAACATGAAAATGTTTGATCTGTCATTTCTATAGGCTCACAAATTATTTTTAATGTAATATATGTGATTTTCACATTTAATAAATCTTTAAATTGCACCATAGAAGAGGTGTGATGTGGTGTTTATTTTGGGAAGGTAGATTGTGATGGGAGAGAAATACTTTGCTGATCTCACCATTTATTTTGTTAAATTTTAAATAGGCTGAGAATGTTTTTCTATTTTCATCTTTTAAATAAATGACACTGAAAATGTTGTATTATTCCAAGTTCTCAGAGGTAATTCTGTATTTCCACTCCCTTGCTGAGATTGTCATTAGGAATATTCAGTTAGAAAACGCAAGATATGTGCATGTAATATCTGATCCCAGAGGAAAAATATATATAAATCTGAGACCAGAGGAAAATTTAAAAAATTAAAACAACCAAAATACTCCATGTAATAATTATCCTCAGAAAGATTTGAGAAGATACTGTGACTTCCAGTTTCAGGGTTGCTAAAATACAGACAGAATGTATACTGGTAAATAGGTAGGTTACAAAACTAACAGTTGGGAGAAGAAAGGGACATGTGTATCTAGGGACATGTGAAAGGTTGTGATACCAGTCAATTGAACATTAATATGTAAACAGGATAAGAATATCAAGAAGCAATGGAGAGATTAAATATAAAACAGAAATCAGAGATGGGTAAGGGTTGGAAGGTAGAAAAAGCAGCATTTCTTGAACAGTTTACCACTCAGTATGTCAAGTATGTGGTCGTCTTTAAACTGAAACCCTAAAGTAGAAAGAGATCACCTAAGTATTAGTTCAGTGTTTTCTGATTTTTTATTTTGAGTTGGCTCAAAATGCCTAAAGTGAATAGAAACATTCTCAGTTTGTAAATTGTGTTCTATAATTTCATGGCATAATTTTTGGAAATCTTTCCATTAGGTGTTGATCATTACCCACCAAATCATTTAAAAATAGGTTACTTTTAAGGGTAATCATTTTTATCCTCAGTTTGTAAATTGTGTTCTATAATTTCATGGCATAATTTTTGGAAATCTTTCCATTAGTTGTTGATCATTACCCACCAAATCATTTAAAAATAGGTTACTTTTAAGGGTAATCATTTTTATAATTCAAATTTTTTTGTTTTAGTTGAGTTTTGGTGTAGAAGGGGAACCCCATGGAGCTTTATTCTGACCTAGAACCTCAGCTTTAATTTTGTCAAATCTATTTTAGTCATGAGAGATGGTAATAAATAGTGATACTGTGGTGGTGTCAGAAACTTCACTGGATGATTTCTTTTCAAGTACTCCTGTGAACTAGTTACCCTTCACTGCCCAAATCGAGGAATGAGGAAATGAGCTCCCAAGAGGCATAAGGTATTGATGATATTAATGCCTATTCTGTCTAACTTGCTCAGACTACTCTGTGGCTATTGAGTTAGACTTTCCAAACTAGCACTTTTCACTTTATTATAATCATTTTAAAACAGTATTTTCATCTCTAATGTTTATTTTTTAAGTTTTAAGTTGAAATGTGATGAGGATCATTGGATGTAATGTAGTGATACTTTTCTTTTTCATCATTATATTTGTAGTACCTGGCATATAAAAAGGGCTCATTAAATGTTTTTTAACTGCATGAATAAAATGAATAAATTGATTCATTTGAGTTGACCTTGTGTATGTAGATTACTTAATCTTTACAACAAAATGTGCTGTAATTAGTAATAAGCCTACATTTCGCACAGACAGAGGGAGATTAGATGACTTTGCCCAAGGTCACCCAACTAGCAAACTGGGACTCAAATCCAATCTATGTCTGAGACTCTTTTTCTCAAACCACACGTGCTAGTTTAGAGATGTTTTCACCTTGATTATAACTGAGCACAGAAGAAAGATGCTAATTTTTAAGGATCCCATAGTGATCTCCCCAGGTTTTGATTTCATGATTGTTATAGGCAATTATCAACCCAGAACCTAGTTTTCTGGGCATATCACTTTTATTGATTAGTGATTTTTTTTTTTTTGTTTTTTTTTAACTGTGCTTTTCTTAAAGACACCTTATATTAAATCTCCTTTATATGTTAAAATTTTGTTTTTTTTTAACTGTGCTTTTCTTAAAGACACCTTATATTAAATCTCCTTTATATGTTAAAAGCTCAACAACTAATTGTGTTGGTTAGATATGAAAAGTTGAATCTTCAGTTTCTGTGAAATGAATGTGATATTCGTAGCTTTTAAGAAAACTGTTAAAATTCCATTTCACACCTTCAAGAATCTACTAATACTGAGACAATAATGGGTGGAGGTGGGGAGAAGGAGACTGTTTGTTGGATCTTTATGTTCTCTCCTTATCCATGTTGCCCTCTTTCTTTCCAATGTAAACCATATTTTGCTTTGGTATGTGAGTCTCCATCACACAGCTCTGTGCTTCAGAGGAAGCTGCCCCTCTTGCTAGCTTCAAGGGTGGATCTCAGTCAATCATCACATGACATTTTCCTAGCTACTGTGGGCAATCTAATATGACCCAGTGATACTGAAAGGAAAGACTATGGTCATGGTTTAAAGAGGGGTTTCTTTCTTTCCTGGTAAGATGTGGCCAGAAGCTCTGATCATCAGTGCTACTCTTTGATCGAATGGCAGAGGAGGAAGAATCAAGTTCTCTGTAAACTAGTTCTGCTCTGTTGGTGGTCTCTAGTTCCCTGGTGTCTTGCTTTAATTCTAGGCTTCTTAGTTTGTCAAATAATCAATTTCCTTATTAAAGTCCATTTAAGTTTGTTTTCTGTTGCTAGCAGTTAAAACCAATCTAACTGACTCTTGTGAAGAAGACATTTTGAGAGAGTTTCATAATAGGGAAAAAGGAGCAAATGAAGGCAGGAATCTGTTTACCTGGGTGTCTGTAGGAGTGTGTTTAAATAAAGTATTAAGCACAGTATAGCTACTGGGTTTCAGGTATATGTGTTTCAGATGTATCTTTTGTTTTAGCAGGAAAGTTACTGGTATCTTTTCCTGTTTTGGACTTATACTGTTATTTCATAATAGGTCAATGGCCTGGTAAGAAAAATATATAATAATTTTCATTCTACACACATTGGAATTGGGTAGGATGAATATCATTCTCAATTACATGAGGACAGGACAATTAAACTTATTTTCTGACATCATTCATTCAGTAACTATTTATTAAGCAACTGTTATTTACCAAGCACTATTTTGAGCACTGAAAATAGAAGTCTTAGCAAGATAGATAGCTTTTTACTTCATGGAGCTTATAGTTTGGATACATACAAATTCCCACGTATTACAATATTATGGTGTCTGTACTGTTTATGTCAGTTTGAAATTTTGTGTAAGTAATTAGCAAAATGTTCCCTTCATCCTAATATTAATCATGTGTTCCATTAACTTCTTTTTCAAAACTAAAATTGATAGTGTAACCTGGATTTAATACCAGCCTCATAGAATATAGCAAATAATCACAGTAGAAAGGCAAACTATTTCAAAACATATTAATCTAGGAAACCCTGTATCAATTTATTTCTATGAAATATGATAAATTAATGTTTATAAGAAATATTTTAAGCATTCCATAAGAATTCATCAGGAAGCAATCAAGACAGATTGGTGTCTTGAGCAGTATTTCATAACTAGTTAGACCATTTATAACACCTTATCAGAAATAAACTGAGAGTAAATGTTTCCAGAGAAAGCAAAAACAAAAGGAAAAATGAAATACATTAAAGATGTTCTTTGGAAATTGAAAATGTAGTGCAAATAATATTTTATAAATTTTGTCAATTAGTTTTCAGCTGCACCTAGATATGCCTAATTTATTAAGCTTGACAGAGTACTGTTGGTGATTTTATTTTCCTCGCTGTTGAATAATCATGGCATGTTTTATATTACTGCGGATATTTACATTTATGCTTACATTTGGACCTGTTTGCGAGTTTATAAACAAAAACAGAAGATATTCCTAACATTACATTAGCAGAAAATCTTCATATTTATGATCTTCCCTAAGTTAGCTTAAAGCAAGCTTGAAGATAAAGCAATCCATGTGTTTAAAAGCTCAAATGTATACTTAACCAATGTTCAAACTTAGTACTTAACCAAATCAATATAACACGTTCATATACTATTATAATAAAATATTTTAAAAATACCTAGAATAGCATTTTACATTTGCTTTGACACAACTCCTAGTTAATTACGATCATTACACATTAATGTGAGCTGTTATCATATGGTGACTGAGGTTGTAGGTTATTCAGGAAAATCAAAATAATCAAACCATTAAGACTTTAACATGTCTGATTGTTCAATTCCTGATAGTAGCAGTATCATCTGATTTAGTCAAGCTGAAATAACATAGTTTGGGTTTTTAATTGACCCTTGAATCCTGAATTGAAAAATTTTCCCTTAATTATCCAAAAGTTTTAGAGGATAGTGGATTGGGCAGGATAATATTTAAACTTTAATTAAAAAATATGATTATTGGGGCCGGCCCGGTGGCGCACTGGATCAGTGCGCCGCTTGGGAAGCGCGGCGGCGCTCCCGCCCGAGGGTTCGGATCCCACATACAGACCGGTTCCCGCTCACTGGCTGAGCAAGGCGCGGGAGCAACACCGAGGGTTGCAATCCCGTTGCCGG
>NW_007736741.1:10600-22579 GCF_000696425.1 Galeopterus variegatus
CCCGTTGCCGGTCCCCGGTCCGGTACGGGGGCAACACTGAGGGTTGCGATCCGTTGCCGGACACGGAAAAAGACAAAAGACAAAAAAATATATATATGATTATTATCAGGAATTTGCTTCTAAGTGCTAAAAGCTATTTAATCACTCTCTACATATTAAATCCTCTTAGTTTACTCTAAAGGGGCAAAGCCATGATTTGATCACTGATAATCTGTTTCTAAATTCAGTGATAGCCACCACTATGTTATATTGATATAGTCTGTTCAAAATAATGTTTAAAAAGAAGAAAGATTATTGCTCTATTGTGAAGTCCCAGGTGAATCTCAGAGTTTTAATTTTTTAACAATTTACCTACATTTTAATTCCAACAACTTTCTGTCAATTTAGAGAGTCTGTGAGTCACTTAATGGTGAAAGAATACTGAAGATACTTCATTTGAGGGCTTCCTCTGTCATCACGTTTATCATTTAATTTCCTGCTGGATATGATTCAAAATAAACCAAAACTATTTTACCAATTAATATTTTTTGCTTTAATATTTTATAGACTTGAAAAAATAAAAAAAGGAAGTTGAAATAAATTCTCTATATATAGATAGAGCAGGCTAGCCTCTTTCAAGTCTGCATACTTCATATTAAAGGACATAGTACATTCAGACTTTCAGCAAGGAATGAGTTTGTCCACCATCAATAATTTCAGAATCATGGTCTCTAGATATACATAAAGGGAATCTCCAGGTTTCATGAAGACCATTGTGTTTCTAATTCCAATGAATAAAACAATTTTAGTGTTTGAATCCCTATTTAAATGAGCACATCCCGATTGATATAGTAATTATGTTTCTTCCACTTTGTCAGATATATGATTAGAAGATTCTTTCAAGGAAATGTGAATAGTTCACTAAAGTTTAGTTTACTATATTGAGTCTATGGATGGTGAAAATAAGTATGTCCTAATCTTTATACCTTAGGGTTTTGACCAACTTCAGATTTTTATTTCTTTTACTAAGGATGGTCTTTGTTCAATCTGGAAAACATGAAGCAAAATGATGCAGGATGACTGTCACACAAAGTTCAGTGGCAGTAGCTTATGAAAACCCCAGTGGATGTTCTTGGCACCTTTGTCAAAAATCAGTGGCTGTAAATACATGGCTTTATTTCTGGGTTCTCTATTCTGTTCCATTTGTCTATGTGTCTGTTTTTATGCCAGTACCATACTGTTTTGATTACTATAGCTTTGAAGTGTATTTTGAAGTCAGATAATAAGATACCTCCATCTTTTGTTGTTTTTGTTCAGGATTGCTTTGGCTATTTGGGGTCTTTGATCTATCAGTTATTGAGAGCAACAAGCTTAACTTCAATACTGATGATGTATTTTTCTATTTTCCCTTATATAGCACCAGTTTTCCCTTATATATCATCAGTTTTTACTTCATGTAAATGTGTTTATGAATTATTTTTTGGTTATTTGTACTTTTGTATTATTTTTCTTTTAAAAACAACTTTTGTATATATTTAAAGTATATAACATGAGGTTATAAGATTAATATAAATAGTAAAATGTTTACTATACTGAAGCAAATTAGCATATCTGGCATCTCACATAGTTACCCATTTTTGTGTGTATGGCAAAAGCAGCTGAAATATACTCATTTAACAAAAATCCTGAGTACAATACGATATTATTAACTAATGTTATACAGTAGATCTGTTCTAACATTGTACATTAGATCTCTAGATTTGTTTTTCCTACCTACTTGCTACTTGTATCCTTTGACCCAGATCTCCTCATTTTGTCCCCCCACCCCAACCCTGGTAACATTGTTTTATTCTCTCTCTCTATTTATTCAACTTTTTCTTTTCTGATTCCATGTAAGTGAAATTGTACAATATTTTTCCTTCTATGCCTGGCTTATTTCACTTAGCATAATACCCTCTAGGTTCATTAATGTGGCAAATGCTAAAATATCCTTTTTAAAGGCTGAATAATGTTCCATTGTATCCCCCCCCTCTCTCTCTCACACACACACACACACACACACACACACACACACACACACTCACCATAGTTCCTTTATTCAGTTATCTGTCAATGGACACTTAGGTTATTATGTTGGGTATTGTGAATAATGCTGCAATGAACATGGGAGCACAGACATCTTTATAAGGTGATGATTTCATTTCTTTTAGGTATATACTCAGAAAGGGATTACTGGGTCATATGTTTAATTATGTCTTTCATAAACAGCAAATAATTAAGTGTTTCTTTTTATTCAGTTATCTGTCAATGGACACTTAGGTTATTATGTTGGGTATTGTGAATAATGCTGCAATGAACATGGGAGCACAGACATCTTTATAAGGTGATGATTTCATTTCTTTTAGGTATATACTCAGAAAGGGATTACTGGGTCATATGTTTAATTATGTCTTTCATAAACAGCAAATAATTAAGTGTTTCTTTCTAATCTAACAATCTTTTCTTTAAATTGGAGCTTTAGTTTTCATTCAAAATGATAACTGATATATTTGTTTTAAAATCTATCATATGCTTTCTATCTGTCTTGTTTTGTTAACATATTTTTTCTTGCATTCTTTTATATTGGTTATTTTATCATTCCATTTTTACTCCATTTTAGAGCTATATATTCATATGCTATTCATGCATTCATCTAATATTGCTAATTCCACCCTCCTCCTGATCAACCCATAGAATATGTTACTTCCATTGATTCCCATTTAACCCTCTGGGCTTAATTGCCATTCTTATTGTAAGTTTTAACCGTTTGTGTATGTGTGTGTATGCATACGTGCATGCATACAGATATGTATATATGTGTATATGTGTATGTGTATGTATATTATATATATAATTCACAGTAAAGTCTGTTTATTATTTTTAAAAAGGAATAGTCATTTAGATTTTGCCATGTAGCTACTATTTCATTACACTTCTTGGTCCCTTCATCTTTGCACTTTCATGTGAGATCATTTTTCTTTTGCTGAAGAAGAAATATTTTAATATTTCAATTTCTTGAGTTTGTTGGTGGCAAATCTTTTGGTTTGACTGTATTTGTCTTTATTTCACCTTTATTTTTGAAAGATACATTTATTTGGTATATATTTCTAGGTTGCTGGTTATTTTCTTTCAATGTGTTAGAAAACATTATTCAACTGTATTCTGACTTTCATTGCTGTTATTGCGATGTTTTCTATCAGTACATCTCATGTTCCTCTTCAGAAAATTGCTTTTCTCTACCTACATATGTTTTGTCTTTTTCTATTTCTAACATTTTATTTTGATAATTTTCAAGCATACGGAAAAATTGAAAAATCAGAGCAACAAGTAAGTATATACCTTTCACCTAGATTTAATAATTGTTAATAGTTAACATATTGCCACATGAATGTGTGGATTGATGTCTTTCATCAGTTTTGAACCTTTAAGCTATTATTTCTTCATTTTTTGCTTTTATTTTATTTTCTCTGTTCTCTCCTTCTGGTAATTTAATTAAATTTGTGTTAGACTATTTTTCTCTGTTTTCTATATCTCTTATACCCATATATATATATTTTTTTTCTTTTTTGGTCTTCATGCTTTCATCTAAGACGTCTCCAAGGTCATTAATTCTCAATTTAGTTATGTTTTATCTGCAGTTAAATATGTCCATTTAGTTTTAATTTCATTTATTGAAAATTTATATTCTGGATATTCAGTTTGTTTTTTTTTTTTTTTTTACAAATCTACAACATACCTCTTTAAATGTTACCAATTCCTGGCTGTTTTTTTAGTTTCAAATTTTATCTCACATATTGGATGTCAGTCTTTTTTTCATAATTTTCACTTCTGTGTTTCCTGTGGGTGTGTGCCTATTTTCTGTTGTTTGTGTTGGTTCTCTTCATAATCTCATTATCTTTATCTGTGTACCTAATTTTCTTTGTGTGCTGGACATTGTTATTAAGAAAATTACTTCAAGAAATAATTATTTGTCTAGGATGATGGTGTCTGATTCCAAAGAGGACATTCTTTTGCTCTGTTATTTGCTTGGAACACAAGAGATTCAAAAATCACTTTTAATCATATTTTAGGGCTTAAGATAGTTCTGCACTGCTCAGGTGACTAGCATCCTTGCTGCCATCCATTAAGGTTTGCCTTTTTTTAGTATGCTCTTAACTCTTTTCACCAGTTAGCTGCCCTTGACTATACAGTTTGTCCCTGTAGCTTGAGGGACAATTGACATGCTTTATGATCCCTTTGCTATTTCTTTTGTACTGGCAGATGCCCCCATGGCAAAAGCAAACCCAAATGCTAGACTTGCCTGTCCAGATTTCACTCTTCTCTTGAGTCTTGGCCCAGCAATTCCTCTGTCTCCTTAGTCCTTTGTTACTTTTACAAAGATTTTAAATCCTTTTGGAGGATTGGCCCAAAGTACCCAGTCTGCCACTTTTGAAAGCAGAATCTTTCCCGATGCCGATCAATAATTGATTGTAAAACTTCACTTACTTAAACTTTCAGGATTCTACATTTTGATGCTTTATGTGCTATGTTTTTCCCTTAGCTCTTTCTTTTTTTTTTTTTTTTTCCTTTTTTTGTCTTTTTTCGTGACTGGCAACAGATCGCAACCCTCAGTGTCGCGCCCATACCGGACCGGGACCAGCAACGGGATCGCAACCGTCGGTGTTGCGCCCGCACCTCACTCAGCCAGTGAGCCGCCGGTCTGTATGTGGGATCCAAACCCTTGGCGGGAGCGCCGCTGTGCTCCCAAGTGGCGCACTGTAGCAGTGCGCCACAGGGCCGGCCCTTCCCTTAGCTCTTTCAATGTAAGTCCTCATAATTATAAAAAGCAAAGCAAATGGTGTTTCTACATTATGTATTTAAGACAATTTGACTACTTTTTTAGAATCAAACTGTTCTAATCAATACATCAGTTGGTCACTTTTCTAGAAAATATAACCTAAATATCATTTCTCTGCAAGCCTGTCTGTAAATACTCTACCTAATTATCTTTTATTCTCTGTTCCCTTAGTACTTTGAGGTACTTTTATTTATTCTTATCACTAGCACATTGTTTTACCAATTGTATGTTTGGACAGCAGCTCTTTAACAATAAAGATTGAATATCATAAATATTTGTATCTGAAGAACCTACCACAGCATCTGGAATTTAATAAGTCTACAATAATTGTTAAATAAATTAAAATATGTTTACTCCTAAGTCAGTAACGTTGATTGAGAACAATCAATTATATGACATTTAGTATATACACCTTTTATAAAAAAAATCACTAACCAGTTGTTAAAGTTTCCTTTATTAATTTAACTGTTTTTGTGTATGTTTTATTGAATATAGAGTTGATTGATCAGAAAGAATGTGGTTTAATAACAGTGTGATTTTAGGTTTGTGAGAGAGATTCAGCTTTCTTTTGAAAAAGGCATAGTGATATTTCTGCTCCTGCATTGTTTGAGTACTTGTATTATTCTCCTTGAATTGATTCAATGTTTAGAATAAATAATGTAGTTAGGAATGTTGGAGATAACAAGAATATAGTCTCAAATTTTGTTCTTTGGCACTTTATTTTTTAATCAGTTCATCTCTTTCTGAGAAGATATAAAGACCTTTAGGCCAAGTGTTTCTATATATAGTTTGTTATTACACCTCCTTGTGATACCAGCCTCTATAACCACTGTTTTTTGGGTCCCCTGATTTCAAGTATTTTAGTAATACTTGGCTTTCCAGAGACCTGAAATTAAAGATGTCTGGACAAAATTTTCCAGGTGCAAATTTCAGGCTCATTATGTCCAGGCAAACTTTAGGGATTTAGAATTAAAGTTTTCACAAGTCTACTGTGTTCTACTTGAAACTTGCTGTAGTTCCATTGGGGAGGGAAAAAAAAAACAGCAAGGTGCTGAATAAGAAAAAAGAAAAAAAGGAGGAAAAAGAAGTATGTTCAAATTCTTTGAAGAAAGTGGATCAAACCTTAGTCATGTGATTTTCTTTTCTTTGCTCCCCAAGACCACCACCATCTCAATGCTCCTGTGGACCTTCAGTTTCCCAGAGACATTTAGAATGTATATATTTCAAATGCTGAGGGTATCTTATTTAGCCCTCTCAGTCCTTTAACCTTTAAATGGGTAATTCCTGTTATGGCATAGTAAAAATTGCTGTATGTTACATAAGAAGGTTTAGATTCCATTTTTAAAACACACAGTTTAGATATACTGCGCTGAGAGATTTTAAAGGTTCACCAAATGAATCATTGTGTTGCAAGTTTTATTTAGAAGTGTTATACAACCTTATTGTCGATCATTTTATTATTATTCAAACTTTTGTTGAATATTCCAAATTGTCATTGAATATTTCATGTGGCAGTGTAATATTTTTAAGTACAGTTATTGTAACACTTGAAAGGCAGCTTTATTGAGTTTATTGGGAATTTAAATGTAAAATCTAAAAAAGTCTTAAATCAAAATTTTTAACATAGGTTGGCTAAACAAAGATTAAAATGTTGAGTCTAGCTGGTATATGATCAACCCAACATGTATGAACATATTTATGATGTCCAAAATGTTTAAAATTTTAAAAAACAGCATAAGATGAGAAATTTTTCTTTCTTTTTTCTTTTTTTTATTTTCCTTTTTTTTTTTTTTTCCCTTTTTTTTTTGACCGGTAACGGGATCAAAACCCCTCTTTCTTTTTTCTTTTTTTTATTTTCCTTTTTTTTTTTTTTTCCTTTTTTTTGTGACCGGTAACGGGATCACAACCCTCGGTGTTGCGCCCGTACCGGGGACCGGCAACAGGATCTTTTTTTTGTGACCGGTAACGGGATCACAACCCTCGGTGTTGCGCCTGCACCGCGCTCAGCCAGTGAGTGGGAACCAGTCTCCACATGGGATATGAACCCTCGGCGGGAGCGCCGCCGCGCTCCCAAGCAGTGCACTCTTCAGTGCACCACCGGGCCGGCCCGAGATGAGAAATTTTTCTATTTTTAGTGTTATTTCTAAATAAGATACAAACTTCATGGAAATATAGCATATAAAAGATCATAGAGTCATATTTATTTTCAAATGCCCTGTATTAACAAGGTGAAAATCTTGAGTGATTTACATTTATTATCTGTGCTTTGAGTAAGATCCTAATTTAGTGAAGATAACGTGTATTTGCTTCTCCTGAAAACCTAAGATTTATTAAAGATTGCATTTCAAAATCTGGGGCTGATCACTTAAATTCTAGAGTTATGAAACCAAAACATGAAAATATTAATGTTTATTCTAGTGGGTTGAGAAAATTATGCTGAAATCTGAAAACTGAGAATGGTTTAAATAACCTGAGAATGTTTTATTTTCTAGTTTGAATATCATATGTATCATTTTTTTAAAGGGGCATTTCTTTTTTACTTTGTTTGAGGCTGGCTTCTTCCCGATGTCTGCTATTCTTTTCATGTGGAAAACCTCAGTGTCTTAATGCTCCAGACTGCTTTCCAATTCTTCAGTCCCTCTTCCTTGGGAGGAGGAGGAGTTTCCATGGTTGAGTTGGAGGAAGGAACTGAGCAATCATAAACCAGCCTCTATCTCCTTTCTTCTACAGTAAACTACACTCCCACAGGAAGCATATATTTTGCTCTGCTCCTCTATGCCCTTGATTGTAATGGGTAACACACTCCATCTAAGTGAGGAGAGTATATGGCACTGCATGTGGCTAGATGAGGGGTTGAGATATGGTGAATTCTAGAGTAGAGAATTGGAAAATTCACTTGCTTTTGTATGTAAGGTATTTTTTGAGTTTCTGCTTTTATAGTAATAACACAATATTTTCATCTTTCTACTGCCTTACTTTTATTTCTCAAAGGGTTCTGAATTTTTGTAGGGAAAGGGGCTATTATCAATTAGACCTCTCAATTAGTTTTCTAAGAGAACAATTACAAATTCAACTAAATGCTATGATTTTCTATTTTTAATTTTTTGTGTGTGACTTGTATGTATACCTCTTTCCTTAAATTATCTGAATGAATAAGAATTGTGAGCATCGAAAGAAGAGAAAAGTACTGCTGGGATTGTTGATGAAAGCTTTTTAGTCATTCAGCTTTGGAAGAAGAGAAATTGAATCAAAATAAGAGGAAATCGATTACTGTAGTTTGTTAGGGAGAGAAGAAAAGTATGTGTGAGAAATACTTAAAGTCCAGCTCAGTTATGCTGCTGTGGGTGAAATTTGTTTGTGACAGATACGTGTTGGATGCTGCTCAGCCCATTTCCTCTTTCTGAGGACTCAGGAAAAAAAAAAAAAAAACTACCTTTCTATGTTTCCCTTTCGGATAAGTTTCAGTTGCATGAATGAGTTCTGGTCAAAAAAAACAAAAACAAAAACTACCTTTCTATGTTTCCCTTTCGGATAAGTTTCAGTTGCATGAATGAGTTCTGGTCAAATGGATGTGAGTAAAAATGATGTCGACTATTTCCAGGCCTGCTTCTGCTCACTTTTCAATGCCTTTAGTTAGCTGCTTTTCTTGATTATGTCCAGAGTTTACTTTTGTGATCTGAGGGAGGATTAGTCTGCTAAGGTCTCAGCCATTATCAACGGTCAACTTTTAAATGGGTATATAGTTCATGAAGGTTACTATTTCTAGGAAATTTTATTCTCTGGAATGTCATATTATTAGTTTTCTAGGGTCATAATCTTATTTATTATTTTTAAAAAGCCCAACATATTAAAATCTTACATTTACCTGCATTTATAGAATCATGAATGGTGGTTCTAATTTGATATATAATCCTTTTCTGCATATGAAGGAATGGTACAAAATGTCTATAGGTGGGGTTAAAAAGATAAAGGATATCAGCAGTCACAGCAGAAGCATTTTACATGAGGATATTTTGCCATGGATTTATTATCAGCAGTGTAAATCAGATCTCAGAAGTAAACAAGTGAAGCATCAAAAGGCATGAAGCAGGATTTGAGCATGCAGAGAGGAAGACCTGCAAGAGATAGAAGACAAAGGTGTCCAATTTGCCATGAACAAAGTCTTACAGTTTGATAGTTATTTTTGGAGTACAGTTTATACTTCAATTAAATGCCAAAATATTTTATCACTATGTGTTTAAATGTCATGTATTTCTCTTTCCATAAAATCTGTTTGAGAAAACAAACATGCGTATTATAATAAGAAGTTTTAGGTATTTTTTATTTTAATAATACCATGCCCTAGACTATTTCATCTCTGAAATCTTATGACTACAATATGGCTTGTTCTTTCCCCATCATTGTACTAAATCTGTTCTATCAAAAGTCCGTTCTTCCAACATTCTGTCACTCCTGAAAGTCTTTCTTATTTTGAGTGTTTTGGTTTTCCTTTGATTTCTAAGACTTTTATCTTTTCATTCACCCTCATGTCCCCTCTTCCTCTACTGGCTCCATAAATTAGGTGGGGTTCCACAGACCTTTATTCTCAGAGAACTTTTTCCTCATCTTCTTCCTATGCCACAACAGCCTCAAACTCAAGACATGAAAAATACTTAAGCATATTCTCCCCCAAACTTGCTTTTCACCTTGAGTTGTCTATTCCAAAGAAGCATCCTTCTAAAAGGCAAGAAAGACTGAAACTGAGGTGATACTTATCCTGTACTCATATTTTTCATCCTTTAGCATTGTATTGGCTGTTATTACCAAAAGATTAAAATTCCACCTTCTAATTTTCTCTGAAATCCTACAGGTCTTTTCACTTGCTACTTCTACTGGTTTGGATGAGCCAATTAGCAATATTTCTTTTCTCCGGGCTAATCTCTGAATAGCCCTTTTTACAGTTTCCCCTGTCTTCAGGTCTTCCATATTTTACTAAAATATTTAACCACTTTCTTTATATACCTACATATTTTGGTAACTGATTTTCTAGCACAGTTTCTGGTACGTATTAAGTATCTCCCCCTTCCTCTCCCTCCCACCTTCCTGTATTAGTTTGCTAGAGCATCTGTAACAAACTGCCAAAATCTGCATGGTTTGAAATGACAGAAATTTATTGTTTTACAGTTCTAGAGGCCAGAAGTCTGAAATTAAGGTGCTGGCAGGGCCATGCTCCCTCTGAAGACACTAGGGAGGATCAGTTTTTCTATGACTCTATTGATAGTCTCAGATATTCCTTGGCTTGTGGATGCATCACCCCAAGCCTCCACCTTCACATGCCAGCTCCTCTTTGTCTCTGTCCTCTTTTTATGAAGACATCAGTCATATTGGTAACAGTTTTCCTACTCTGATGTGACCTTATCTTAACTTTACTAACTACATTTGCAACAATCCTATTTACAAATAAAGTCATATTCTGCTGTACTAGAGGATTAGGGCTTCAATATATCTTTTTTGGGAACACAGTTCAACAACCTATAACACCTTCTTGTGCCTTCCTCCTTCTCTCTGTCTCTGTCTCTGTCTCTGTCTCTGTCTCTCTCTCTCTCTCTCTCTGTCTCTCTGTCTCTCTGTTACTAAAAAGTAATATATGTGTACTTACAATATGATATAATATATGTTAATGTATGTATGTGATAAAAAATACTTTTTAGTCTTTAGTCAATTATATATATATGATAAAACAAATATAGTTTTTAGTCTTTAGTTCAATTTCAAGATCACTTAGCTTCAGTATCAACCATGAAGTCCCACATTTCATTTGACTTAGCTTTTGTCTAGAGCAAATTAGTGCACAGTAGCATAGTTTTGAAAGAGTTAGTTGAACCAATATTAAAAAATATCATCATTAAGTAATTAATCTAGAGTTTAGGATCTTTGGCAGCCATTAATCCTCATGTAATGCTACACTGATCCAACTGACAAGATTTATATACAAATAATTTCTACTTTAACAGAGTAAAACATTTCATCTTTTATCCAAGAGAAATCCTGTTATCAAAGAAAATTTGGTTCTACATGATAAATATCATGTTTATTTTCCAAATAATTGTGAATTTATATATGTATTAATTAATGCATTATTCGTATATGACAATTATATTTCCACTAGAACTATTTTTGTGTATCACTGGAGATTAAATGCTAAACTTAGGCAAATTTCTAAACTTTAGATTTGATCATTTTATTTATATAATATCCTACTTTTAAAAGAATTAAATGTTCTAGGATGATGTTATTTGATAAGGAATACACATTTTCTGTTTTCATAAAGATGATCTAATACCAATAAGAATTTAGATGCTTAATTTATAATGTAACTTTGTTTTTCTAATATATCCCAATATTAGAGAAAAACTGAAGGAGATCCTTTGGAAATGTGTGTGGGTATTTGCACATATGTGTATTTAGAGAAAAAGAAAGAATTTAGGATGGTTTTGAAATTTGCATAGCTTTATTTTGTTTTGACTATTTCTTATAGACGGAACCTGTGTAGACTATAGTATTAAGAAAAATTCACTGGTTTGGTGATCTATATCTGGGCTTTATTATCTCTTCATCTTTATTTTAGGGAATAACCCTATGAGAGTTTTTTAACTTCTTAAAAATCATTGAAATAAAATCAATGTTTATGCACTATAGTATTAAGAAAAATTCACTGGTTTGGTGATCTATATCTGGGCTTTATTATCTCTTCATCTTTATTTTAGAGAATAACCCTATGAGAGTTTTTTAACTTCTTAAAAATCATTGAAATAAAATCAATGTTTATGTTATTTTTGCTTATTGATTCAGTGTGTTAATTTAACTATTCATGATCAGATTTCGCTGATAAAATGTGTTCTATGTATAACTCTTAATTGGGAACATATAAAGAAATATGACATTTCTAGGAAAGAGATAATCTATTTTCTTGTGATTTTAAGAATACCAAAATAATATGCCTTTTATGTTCCCACAGTGACTAGCATGTGGTGTTTATCAGTAATGTATTATTCAACCAGAGAGCTCTTAAGAGAATCGTCTTTTCTTCTACTGTTCTGCTCGATAAAATAGGTGGTCTGAGATTCTTTGATAATAATTTTCTT
>NW_007736741.1:22589-24307 GCF_000696425.1 Galeopterus variegatus
GAATAACCCTATGAGAGTTTTTTAACTTCTTAAAAATCATTGAAATAAAATCAATGTTTATGTTATTTTTGCTTATTGATTCAGTGTGTTAATTTAACTATTCATGATCAGATTTCGCTGATAAAATGTGTTCTATGTATAACTCTTAATTGGGAACATATAAAGAAATATGACATTTCTAGGAAAGAGATAATCTATTTTCTTGTGATTTTAAGAATACCAAAATAATATGCCTTTTATGTTCCCACAGTGACTAGCATGTGGTGTTTATCAGTAATGTATTATTCAACCAGAGAGCTCTTAAGAGAATCGTCTTTTCTTCTACTGTTCTGCTCAATAAAATAGGTGGTCTGAGATTCTTTGATAATAATTTTCTTTAGCAGATAAACAAAAGCACATATATTTTGTTTTCCTTGCTTAGGAGATATTAGTCCTAAATGACACTTCATGTAGTATTCTCAATTTATAATGGTAGTGTGGTAGTAAAGTAGTGAATGTGTATACATATGGGGTGTAAAAGAGCTTATATAATTCACTGAGGAATAGGCTGTAAATTGTAAAAATTAAGCTCATGCACTTGAACACAATAGTATGATCTGCCTTGTTCTCATTCTGTCTTTGATTCTTCTTTTCAAATCTTCTCCCCTTAAGACTTGTTTTTCCCACATAACAGAGAGAGGAATGGTAGGAGTAAGAGTAAAAGATGTTGAAAAGTATGCTTGTTCTTCCTACCATGGCTTTTCTCAGGAATTATTTACTACTTCATACTGTCAAAAATTCAGTTACTTTTAATTGGATTATTTGTTTTTATGCTATTGAGTTGTAAGAGTTCCTTATAAATTTTGGATAATAACTTCTTATCGGATATGTGGTTTGCAAATATTTTTTCCCAGTCTGTAGGTTGCCTTTTCATCTTGTTGATTGTTTTCTTTGCTGTGCAGAAACTTTTTAGTTTGATGTGGTCCTACTCATTTTTGTTCTTGCAGCCTGAGCTTTTGCTTTAATATTTAAAAAATCATTGTCAAGAACAATGTCAATGAGATTTTACCCTATGGGCAAAGAACCTGATCAGACCTTTTTCAAAGAAGACATAAAAATGGCCAACAGATATATGAAAACGTGCACATATGATGTGATATATGTTAATGTATGTGTGTATATGATGAAAAAATTCTCTTTTAATAATAATCAGGGAAATGCAAATTAAAACCACTATGAGATATATCACACCTGTTAGGATAGCTATTATCAAAAAGAGAAGAGATGACATGTTGGCAAGGGTGTGAAGAAAAGGGAACCCTAGTACTCTGTTGGTGGGAATGTGAATTGGTACAGCCATTGTGGAAAACAATATGGAGATTCCTGAAGAAATTGAATACAGAACTAGTTTATTACCCAACAATCCCTCTTCTGGGTATATACCCAAAAGATGTGAAATCACTACCTCATAAAGATTGCACATTCAGGTTCATTGCAGCATTTTTCTCTACAACCAAGTTATGGAAACAACCTAAGTATCTGTCAGTGGATGAATAGATAAAGTGTGGTATACTGTATATATACAATGGAATATTGTTCAGCCTTGAAAAAGGAGATCCTGCCATTTGCCACAACATGGGTGGAGCTGGAAAATATTATGCTAAGTGAAATAAGTCAGAAACAAAAAGAAAAATATTGTATGATCTCACTTATATGTGAAATCTTTACAGAAAAAAAAA
>NW_007736741.1:25116-26814 GCF_000696425.1 Galeopterus variegatus
ATTTTACACACTTACCTTCAAGGCTAAATAGGTATCAATTTTTGTACTGTAAGGATACTGGCTCCCATTTCTTTCACAATTCCTCAGATTAAATTGGCAGAGCTAGGAGTCTTGTTAAACACATAAACCACATCGGCCTTTGAGTTTACGGATAAAATAGACATTGACAACACATATTGTAGTATATCTCTGGATAGCAAATTAGACCTGTTATAATAATTAATTTTTATTTTATTAATGTATGTTTATATATTCACATATGTGGTAGTCCAATTTTTATGTTATGCTTTATGGTTTGCAGAATCTTTACACCTTTTTTCTTCCTTGATTTTCATAACATAAGCATGATTCTGTTTCATAGCTTACAGATTTAGATGTTGAACTGGTTTAAAAAACATCTCACAGATAGGAAGTGACATAGCTAGGATGGCTACTTAAGCCTACAAGATTAAACTACCACAAGACTAAAGTTTGTTGCTTCTCACATACATCATACTTTGGGGGTGTGTATGTATTAGTGTGTGTGAGTGTGTGTATGTGTGTGTGTGTGTGTGCACTCACGCATGCATATACATGTAAGTTTGAAGAGAGAGGATGTGATCTATTTTATTCTTGGGAATGAATCATAGGATTGGAATTGCAAATTAAAACAAACTGAGTTTTCAGTAAACTCAATCTGTATTCTTCATCTCAAGCACTGCAAAAATAGAACATTCATTATATTCTACCATGAATCTTTGTCCTCATATATTCTCCAGGTGAGAGTCATCATTGCCACATGTATATGTGACATATAATGGAATTAAAGCATAAATCTTGGACAGGGAAACAGAGATAAATAATCAAAAAGAAATGAAAATTACTGGAAAAACAGTAATTAATTATGTAAATATTATCAAAAATATCACTGACTTGAAATTCTTATTATAGTTTTTGATGTATGTTTACCAGGAATATCCAAAAGCATCCATGTTTCCATGTTACTGAAAGTACTTCAACATTTAAGCAAATCAATGAATAACAACATATTGAGAATATTTGGCAAGAGAAATAAGACTCAACAAAATATTGATGTTTAGAATTCTCTAAGCACAGGGGGTTTGTACTGATAATAAGGCATCTGAGAATGCCTCCTATTTACAATCCATGCATGATTCAACCAGTATGTTTATCCAAGTTTCATTTTACCAAAGAACATTTTGGAAAAAAGCTACAGTCAGAGATACTCTTTGTGAGCATTTGCTAGATGTTTTATGACATGTTTGTGCTGCATAAAGATTTAGGCTGAAAAATGAAACATAAGTAGATACGCTTAACGAATTTTACTTAGGCCACATTAATAATTTTCTAAACTTGTGCATAATTTCAAGAAATAAAATAAAGATTTTAATGAAGATAATTATAGTTGAGTCCCCATTATATATGGAATCCTCAGTCTCCAACAAATATCTTAAAGAGCATTAATGGATTATTGCTTCTAATATGTGAACCATGCTGTTACTCACCATGAAACATGTTAGATTCTGTCTGATAACTCTTTTCCATCGGTCTTTGTAGTGGATTGAATTATGTCCCCCCCAAACTTCCTGGTGCTTGAATTGTGTCCCCCAACTTTTATGTATTAGAAACTTAGCCCTCACTGTGACTGTTGAGAGGGTGGAAAATCCTATTATGGTAATTGAAAGGTGGAGCCTTGAA
>NW_007736741.1:27609-32959 GCF_000696425.1 Galeopterus variegatus
CCTTAGAAACTGTAAGCAATAAATTTCATTTTTCTTTATAATTACCCAGTTCCGTGTATTTGTTATACGCAACAGAAAAGGACTAATACAGTCTCCTTTCACTCTCTAATCCATTTCAGTCTAGTTGTCATTCTTATCACTCGGTTTTCTCTAGCTGATATAAAAGTCATTAATGATCTTTGCCTTCCTACTTTGATCTCGCTGAAACTTCTTTTGAAGTTTATCTTCTCTCCTGGTTTCCAAGATTATCACTTTATTTCTCTGATCATTTTTTAAAATTTCCTTTACTAAGTTGGCTTCTTTTCTCTTTAAAAGTCAGCATTTTCCAGTTTTCTGCTATTGACCCTTTTGTGCTTTTACAATACTTCTTGGATGCTCATTTATATGTGTTCTCTCTCAGACTCTTGTTTATTCTAGATTCTTTTCCTGATCTCTGGACACAAGTATTCCTGGTTTACTGGGCAGCATATTCACCTATTGTGACAAAATCAAGTGTTCCAAAGTTAAATAACTTCCCCCACTAAACCAAACTGCTCTTCCTCTTTCACTGCCAATCACAGTTAATATCATCAAAATCTGTTCAGTAATTCATGATAGACACCAATATGATCCTGGACTCTACCCTGTCTATCATGCCCTATATTCTATGACTATGACTCGCAGATCGTATTTGAGACATGGGAAGTGGAAATTTGTTGAGAAAGAAAACCTACCTTTATCCTATTCCTTTAGTTTTTTAATTTGACCATGCATCTCTACCCTATTCTTTTCTTTCTAATCTACAGATGCCATCTCTCCTGTTTCCTGCATCTCCTGCAGCCAGGTGGTCCTGAAGTTAAATCTGGCCTTATCGGAAGGGAAAGAGCCCCTTACTAAGTCTCAGCCTGAGATTTCTTCCTAGTTCAGTGGAGTGCTCTGCTGTTATTTGGGGCACAAACACAGCCGATAATAAAGTAGAACCTTACATTTTTGTCTTTGCATCTTATGACTTTGAGGATCTAATAGGTAAGATATGGTGGCTAGGGTAAGGCTATATTGAGGTGTTTCTGGGTCCTCTGGCCATAATACTGTGAGGAACTGTCGGTGTCTTAGATTTAACCTTACTTGTATCCTAGCAAGTTAGTCTGCCATATTTTTATGGATTCTGGGTCAGAAATGAAGGACTTCATTACTCAAAGCAATATTAGTAGCCAGAGTATCAGTATTTGTTTTGATCCCTGGGTCCTAGTTCCCACATGGTGTCATGAAAGGGCCACATGATGCCTGCACATGCAGTGGGTTGTGTTGTGTTACGGGAGAGAATCCTAAGCTTAGGAGACCTGAATCTTTTATAATGAGCATGAAACTGACCGGATTTGCCCAAAAGGAGATATTATCTTCATTATATTGATTAATAAGCAAGCCTTCCCTTTGCTCCAAATGGAGACACTATTTTTGTCTTCGGAGGCTGTTCCCTATATAAATATTTTTAAAAATTTAATCTGAAAGTAAGGCAGTCTGTCTTTGCTCCCAAGATGTACAGAAACATGAGAGAACCATCTCATAACTAATTCTAATAGTATCCACATTTCACCGTATTCCATAATGTTACTTTCCCCAAAAGTTCATGAATCAGCTCTTTGCTAAGCGAACTCAAGGCTACTGCCTTAATTTTAATGCTCAAATACTAATATAATACATTCCAAACTGACCTTCTTTGATATCACTTCTCTCTATGAGTAAGTTCCCAATAATTTCATAGTGCCTGGTATGTAGGAAGTGCCTAGTAAATGATAGTAATAGTTGTTTCTAAGTTAAATATCTGATCTTGCTAATTCCCTTCAATATTCCTTCGTAACTTACCTTTTATATAAAGCCTTTCACTTTCTAGCTGTAGCCTGCCTCTTCTGAACTCCAGACCTGCATTGGACAGCCTCATGTGGATGCTTCAAACACCTTGAACTCAAAATGTCTCATCCAAATCTCCTGGTGCCCCCACATACACACTCATCCTCTCACAGTGCTCTCATTCTGAGTGACTTACATAACCACCACATGTGCAAATCAAAAACTCAGAATATATGTTATACATTCCTCTTTTCTGCCCACATCGCTGATCCATTTTTAGGTATTTCAAAATTTACCTTCCAAGTTGGTCTCAAGTTCTCTCACTTCTCTCTATTAGCTCCCTAGTCCAAACCACCCTTACTTAGCTCCTCTCTCACCTGAACACCTGCCGTGGCCTCCTATTTCTGTTATTCCTGACCTTCTCCCTACCCCCACATGTATTTTACTATGCCTGGATGAATATGCTCATCTTAATTTTTCAAAAACCCTCTCTAACTTCCCATTGTCATGAGGACAGAGACAAAACTTCTCCTTAACATGGCCTGCCAATACCTGCAAGGTCTTTCTCCTGCTACCTCTCCACTCTCATCTCACACTTGCTCCCCCTGACTCTCTCTATTCTGGGCATACTTCATTCATTCTGCAACAAATATTTACTGAACAATAGTTTTATTCTAAGAACTATTCCAAGTGCTAGGGTTATGGCAGTGGACAAAGATAGAAAACATCCATGTCCTCAGAGCTTAGGTTCTCTTGAGGGGAGACAGGAGAAAAATAATAAAATACAGTCTGTTACATTTGCCATGATCCTTGCTGCCATAAGCAGATTGCACATAGTGTTTCCTCTTCCTGGAATGGATTGTCGTACCTTGTTCACACAGTTATCTCATCCCCCATTTCTCATATTAAGTGTCCCGTCCTCAAGAGAGCCTCCCCTGAAATTATAGACTACATCCATTCTATTATAAGCTCTTATAGAACCATGTGCTTTTCTTTTGTGGCACTCATCATGATCTTGACTTTATATTGATGTGTGTGATTAATAGATTGATATTTGCTTACCCAGCAGTCTGTAAGGAACCACTTTGGTGTTTCTTTTCAATAATATATCCTGGGTCTAGGAATAATAACATGTGAGAATAAGCTCCCCGAGGCCAGAGATTTTGTTCTGTTTTATCAGTGATGTGTCCCAATCACCTCAAACAGTCAGTCAATCAGTAGGGGAAAAACCCATCTATCTACCTCTCTCCCTCTCTCTCTCTGTATGATATAGTGTAACACCTCTTGTCTCATACTCTAATATGATATATCATGTGAATGTGCTTGTGTATATGTTGTGTATATGTATATGTATGTTGCAAATATTTTAAAATTTAACTGGGAAAATCGAGTAAGGTCTTAGATATATAAGTATAACTATATTAAAAAGATCAGGGATATTACAAAGTTTCTATGTCTTTGGGTTTCCAACAGATAATGAGTTAAATTAGAAGGTCAGTTATTAGTCAAGTTTGGTGTGGTAGTTTGAAGAACACAGTTGCTAAAGAATTAATGGCAAAATTCCTATTCACTGATTATACATATTTAAGAAGTAGCATAATGTGTCAAAAAATACAATTTCCAACTAAAATAGAATTTGTAAATTAATTTGACATGTATAATAGGAATAAACATAAACCCTATATCTAGTTCCAGTTTCTCTCTAAATAAGATTATTTTCACATATTGATTGAAAACTACAACTTAAAAAAAAAACAAATATTTATTGCATGTGCATTTAATTCATTATTTAAATAAATAAAATTTATTTAAAGGTAATTTTTAGCTAACCATAAGAAAAAAATATTTCAGAAATTAAGGAAATAAATTGCAAATCACCTAAACATTTAAGCCTTTAATATTATGAAAGTGCATAATTTTGCAATGTGTAAAAATCTACATTAGCTATTTTTTAAAAAAATTGTTTTCTCCCCCTGTTAGCATAATGCACAAATGACTTTATAATAGTTAATAGTGTTTTAAGGCTGTGGGACAGAATATTTTAACCTTCTAATCAATTTGTCCAAAGCAAGAATACAAGTTTTAATTCACCCATTAATTTAGTTTTGTTAGAAGTGTGTATTTTTCGATGTGTAGCTTTTTGTCCTCTGTGATTATGTACTAGCTAGATTTCATTTATGTGACATCTTAAAGTATTTTGGACATTTGATATGAAGTGCACACTATTCTAAGCATGTTTAAAAATTCACAACCCTTTCTTACAACTTTTGAAATGTCTTTCAAACATCTGCCACATCCGCCACATTTTAATTGTACCTTTTCTGTTCTATTTTTATATGAGCTGCTTTCATCTGTTTATATAAGCATTAGAATTCTTATCCCTACTCTAAAGTCTGTATTTATAAATTCATGGACTTTGTCTGTATTAGACACACTAGAGGGCTTTCATGTTTATTAGTCTGAAAGACTGGGCTCAAGAAAGCTCATTTTTAATGCTTAGTGTGATAAATACTTGAAATGGCAAGTACGTGTCTTACGAGAAGGTAAAGTCCTTCAGGACCCATTATCTTTAGAAGCAGTATTCTTAGAGTAATCTTAAGGAACAGTTTCTGTAAATGACTGGTGATGTATTGTATGTGATAACAGAATTCATGTTGATTTGATTGTAACCACAGTTTTTCTTCAGTAAAATACACGTTTTCAGAAATACTATTTGATCTATGTTCAAAATTGAGTTTGCAATTTTTAACTGGCTATTACAGTACATATCTTTATCACATTCACTTCAGGTTGTGATGGAATTTTAGGAACAATGTAAGACTGTAAAATTTGCTCATGTATTCAAGGGGACTTAAAATTACCTAAATATGACAAATTTCTTTATTGTAATCTATTACCCCATTTTTAGAGGGAAATCTTCATGTTCTCTTGTTCTGAAATTTTTACATAAGATTAAAAGTTTAAATAGTTGCTTTAATTGTTGTACAACTTCTTTTGTCACTGTGATTTTCATTTTGCATGATAAAATGCTGGACAACAAAGTATATTATGGAATAACCAACATAGGACTGCCCTTATTAGACCTAGGCTAGAGGGGCCATACCCTGAACTCTATGCTTTATGGGAGCTCCCTGTGGTTCTCCTCTGGCTGTACCCTCCCCACAGGACGAGGAGTCTCATACAGCCAAGTTGTGCCCATGTAGAGCCAGAGCACCCCTCACGATTTTCTAGAACAAACCCTCAAGTTCCTGCCCATTTGGCCCAAGTCCACTTCTGTTCCTCAGGTCCATCTTCCTGAGAGCAGATTTCATTGCTAGTGCATAAATATCTAGTCCTGAAGGGTTTCGAGGGGTGGACATGTACAGAGGATGTATGACTGAAACTTGTTGGTGTATGCTGGGTGTCTGTCTTCCCAATAATAAACACACCACCACAGGTATGCATACTCAACGCCCAAAAAATTTAAAGACATGGCTCTGTGCAGGGAATTTGGTGCTGTGGGATAGATGTCCACACAAATGTG
>NW_007736741.1:33541-38929 GCF_000696425.1 Galeopterus variegatus
TACCATTCAGTTCTGGTACTCAGAGGAGTTCTAGAAATCTAAATTCCATCAGACTGTTCACCTAATTAGAACTATATCAGTTAGGAAGTAATGAATACAAATACAAATATTAAATAGGAAGGTCTATTTTTCATGATAGAAGAATAGAACTTATTTTATTTAACATTTTGTTCCTTGGTTTATATCTAAATATTTAGACATGATATAGGAACTTCATTTGCACTTCTTCTTCAGGTTCTGCAAATGTTAGGAGTTGGTCTAGAGAGAAGTTCCAAATTCTATTTCTAAAATCACTATTCACTTTTTATTAGAGAATTTAGCTCTATTTATAGAATTATAGCTCCTAAATGGAACTTTGAGGTCATTGGGTCTACTTGCCCACCTAGAATGGAAAATCACTTTCTGGAATCCATAATATATGCTTATTCTGCCTCCGTTTTAATATTTTTAGACACAGACAGCTCAGCAACTTACAAAGCAGTGCGTGCAATTGTTTTATTGACTTATTTTCTTTTGATGTTTAACTTAAACTTATTATGTTTATTTTTTAAAGGATATTATGAACAACTTTATTACAAAAATTTGACTGGATTAATTTCTTGAAAGACATACACTGTTGTGTGAATGTTGGTAGTTTATTGATTTACTTAAAAAAAATCATTTCTAATGTTTAGTCCTATTCTTTTTTCTCCATTCATAGGATATAAAGTTCAGTGTCCTCACCGACATACACTGTTGTGTGAATGTTGGTAGTTTATTGATTTACTTAAAAAAAATCATTTCTAACGTTTAGTCCTATTCTTTTTTCTCCATTCATAGGATATAAAGTTCAGTGTCCTCACCGTCCAGCCTAAGCCAAAAATCAGTGCTTGGATTGAGTTTTCCACACTGACACTTCTCTTTGGGGATGAGAATTCATTGATTTTTCTTAGTTGGACTATGCACACTTTATCTATTTTTATACATGTAATTCTTTTTACATTCACTCTCTGAAGATTTATTGAGTGCTCAATGCCCAAGGTTTTTTTATTCATTTTTTAGCTCATAAAAGATTCTCAGAGTGCTATCATTATTTCACAGTATTAATTTCAATTTTACAAGAATAAAAAATATTAAGCCATGCTTTATAACAAGCTTGTTTATTTTTCTAAGTGAGAACTCTGGTTTGAAGACCAAGAAATTTCTCATTCAGACATTGCTTCCTCCTTGAATTTATTTTATTAGAATCTTTGCTGATTTAGAAGAATAATGCAATACTACTTACTCTTCCAAATAATTTGATTGTTTTACAACCGTGCCAAAAGCATTCATGGGGAAAAAATAGTAATTTTAACAAATAGTGATAGGACAACTCAATATCCACTTGCAAAAGATTGAAGTTGGACTCCTACCTCAGACCATACATAAAAAATTAACTCAACATGGATCAAAGGCCTAAATGTAAGAGCTGAAATTATGAAACTCTTGGAAAAAAAATATGAGTAAATCTTTGAGACCTTGGGTTAAGCAATAGTGTTTTAGATATGACACAAAAGTTAAGTGACAAGAAATAAAATTGATATAAATTAAAAGTTAAGTGACAAAAGAAAATTGATATAAATAAAATTGATTGGACTGTATCAGAAGTAAAACTTTTGTGATGGAAATAATACCAAGGAAGTAAAAAGATAACACAAAGAGAGGAGAAAATATTTGCAAGTTATTTTTCTGATAAGGGACTTTTTGTCCAAGAGTGTGTAGAACTTCTATGGCTCGAAAATAACATGACAATTCAATTAAAAATGGACAACAGATTTGGGTAGATATTTCTTCATAAAAGATATGAAAATTTCCTGTAATCACATTAGAAGAGGCTCAGCATCATTGGTCTTCAAAGAAATGGAAATCAAATCCACAATGAGATGGCACTTAACACACACTAGGGGAGCTAAAATACAGACAGACAGACTGTAAGAAGTGCTGGTGAATATGTGGAGAAACAGGAACTCTCATACACTGTGGTTGGGATTACAAAATGGTGCAGTAACTTTGGAAAAGAGTTTGGCAGTTCCTCAAAATGTTAAGCATATAGCTATACTATATGACTAATTCAATTGCAGTATTCTACCTGAGATAACTCATTAGAGGAGCTTTCCTTTTTAGAGTTGGGTGAAAGTGTAGGATTAAAGGGAAAGTGTTGGCAAACTTTTCCTACAGATTAAAAATCACGACAAACACTATGCCCTTAAGTTATACCATGTCTAATTTTCAGAATAACCCAACAAGGTAGAAGGTGGTTTCTTCATTTGCATAAGGACCATTTTACGTTTTGGGAGCCCATAAAAATTAGGATACACTTTGCATTAATCTGACTTCATAACTCCTTGCTGTTGTTTGCTGCATTTAGTGTTTCCATGCACAGTATCAGTTTATAAAATGGCGACCTACATACTTTAAACAAAGGGACCTTGTAAGATTTCAGATAAACCTTAAATTTAACAGAGGAACAATCTCTGGTGAAGTATTTTTCCCTGGAAATCAATCATATATAAATGGATATATATACACACATGTGTGTATATGTCTACCAATCATATATACATATATATAATAGAATCTCTTAATTCCTTCTATATACTAGTGTCATAGTTGCATATTATTTGCATTTATTATATTCAGCCAAAATATTGATGCTAAGAAAAATGGGCTTCTGGTTTATATCTAAGCCATTGATAAATGCTGCAAATATATCCAATAAAACGTCTCAATTTGCCTTAGGTAAGTTTGGCTTCTTGAAACATACAGATAAAAAATTAGGTGTAGTATTAGCAACAAAAAAATAAGGACTGTTTCATTGTAATGCTTGCAATGAATGGTCACTAGATCACTAGCAGTCAAAGAGAGAGTGTTCATCTTCTCCTCCCTCCCAATGACTTACACACAGTAAGACACTCTCCATAACATGACCTGAGTGAATGAAAGTATTAGATGAAGAAATTGTGTACTGGAGCATGATGAATGTGAACTGGGTCATGTCTGGTTCTATTTAAATACCCTGTGCTATTGACATTTTAGGAATTTTTATCTCCAATCAATAATGGTTCACCTTTATATAACTCAAAAAGTATTAGATGAAGAAATTGTGTACTGGAGCATGATGAATGTGAACTGGGTCATGTCTGGTTCTATTTAAATACCCTTTGCTATTGACATTTTAGGAATTTTTATCTCCAATCAATAATGGTTCACCTTTATATAACTCAGGAAAATTGATTTTTAAACAGAAGAAATGCCTAATGTAATTAGGTTCTGAACATCTTGAAAATAAATTAATACAAATTCAAGCACATCTGGTAGTAGATTTTTTGTAAATTTAGTCTAAATGGTGAATAAGTGTGTCATTTTTTCATTATCACAGTAAAAGTAGGCTCAGAGGAAAGTCTTTTAATTTGAACCAGACTAACGTAGCTTGAGTTGCTGATTTTAAATGTGTTGTTTTCTCTTTATTAAGATAATGTATTTCAAGATATCTTTGGCAACAGTAACTCTCATTTTTCCACACACGTAGAACATATACTCTTCTTATGCTCTGGAAATAAATGCAAGTGAATATGAATGTGAGAAAATCAGAAATAATTTAGTAATGACTACAGGTTATTCCCACTTAATTTTAATAATTCATTATTGCAAACCAGATATACTGAATAAAAATGCTCTCTGTGAGCTTTTTTAAAATTATTTTACATGGAAATATAATGCCATACAAGTAAACTCAAAACTTTCAGTTTCTTAAAATATAACCAAAATTACATTCAAGCATCAACATATAAGTAACAGGAAATCATCTTAAATTGCAAAATATTTAAAATATTATTTTTCAATCACTAAACAATGAGGTTAAAAAAGAAAAGTTGCTTTGAATGAATATTGCCTGTCTTAGATGTCACTCCCCTTTTTTGTAAGCTTTCCAAGACACATACATGAGAGTAACACCAATCCAGGTTATAAAAATGTTGTTTTGCAATTTGTGGAAGTACAAATGAATTTTAAAACGTAGTACTTTGTTTTATGAAAATATATGTTAAGTTTTCTCATGTCAACAACAATCTAAAAATCATTTTATTATTTCATGAAATTTTTCCATTAAAAACCAAGAGACATTCTTCTAGAGAAACTTAGAGAGACAGGCTGATGGGAAGGCTGGCTTTTGAGTTAACACTCAAATTTGTAATAGTCCTAGGAGTGAAAAATAATAAGAGTGATGTGGTCCCTGGTTTCAAGGAAGTCACAGTCTAATGAGGCAGACACTCGTAAACAGCACATTAGAAAGTGGTAGAAGTGCTGTATTTAGAGTACAAAGCACTAAGCGAGACCTGGCATGGGGTGATCGTGGGAAATGAGTATTCAAGCTGGGCCTGCCTTAAAGGAAGATCCTCCATTGATCAGAGGAAGGAGGAGAGGTCAACATCAAAAGCCTATGTACTTTGAAAGTTTGTGTGTGTGTGAAGATGGAATAAAATGAATCTACTTCAGGATGGCAAGGAACAAGACTACAATGTGGCAAGAGACAAGCCTGGAATGGTGAATCAATTTTTAGTGGCTGGTGAAAAATTAAGAATTTGACCTTTAGGCAGTCAGAAGCAGGTACATGTCAGGGTAATGACACTCATTTATTCAACAAAGATCTAAATGCTTAGGACAGCCAGGGAGTAAACACAATATAAATACTATATTCCAATATAATAGGGGAATGTGGAATGTTCAAATTTGTGTTTTGAAAAGACAGCTTAGATATGAAAGATAAGTTATACTTGGGTCTTCAGGGAAACTAGTTGAAAGACTCCTGCTGTAGATAGAAATGATGGTAAAGTGAATCAAAGCAGTGGCAGAGCACCTGGAGGGAAGAAGATAGATTTGAGAGGAGCTCCAGAGATGGAATCAACAGGACTCTGTGACAACTGCATGTCGAATGGGGAGGACCAGGGAGTAAGTAATGTTTAAATGCTGAGATTTGTGTTTTTATTGTTCTTGGGTAACTAAGTATACTGTGGTAGAAGGAAGGACAGGGAGAGAATAGGTTGTACAGTTAAGGTGAATTTAGTTTGAGGTATACTAAGTTTCATATGTCTTGGAAATTTTAGAGTGGAATGTAGAATAAAAAAATTGAAAAAAATGCTACTGATTTTTGTGTGCTGATTTTGTATCCTGCTACTTTCCTGAAATCATTTATTAGCTCCATGAGTTTTTTGTAGAGACTTTAGGCTGTTTGATATATAGGATCATGTCATCTGCAAACAGAGACAATTTGACTTCATCTTTTCCAATCTGGATGCCCTTTATTTCCTTCTCTTCTCTGATTGCTCTGGCTAGTACTTCCAACACTATGTTGAATAGGAGTGGTGAGAGTGG
>NW_007736741.1:39788-49187 GCF_000696425.1 Galeopterus variegatus
CTGTTCTTAAATGAAAAACCTTCAGATTTTCCTCATTCAGGGTAATATTGGCAGTGGCTTTGTCATATATGGCTTTAATTGTGTTGAGATGGTTTCCATCTATACCTAACTTATAGAGAGTCTTTATCATGAATGAGTGTATGTTCATTGCAGCACTCTTTACAATAGCTAAGAGTTGGAACCAGCCCAAACGTCCGTCATCCAATGAGTGGATATGGAAAATGTGGTATATGTACACAATGGAATACTACTCTGCTATAAAAAAGAATGAAATACTTGCCATTTGCAATGACATGGAAGGACCTAGAGAGAATTAAATTAAGTGAAACAAGTCATGCACAGAAAGAGAAAAATCACATGTTCTCACTTATTTGTGGGAGCTAAAAATAAATAAGTAAATATACAAATAACCTTACAATTCCTTGAAGTTGATACAACAAGCAATCAGAAAGGAGATTGTTGGAAGGAGGGGGGAGAGGAAGGAGGGAGGGAGGTTTTGGTAATGGACCACAATAATCAACTACATTGTATATTGACAAAATAAAATAAAATTTTTTAAAAAATTGAAAAAGATATAAAACCCAAGAAGGTAGTTTGGGCTTGATGTCTGAAAGACAAAAGATGGTAGATGTGGATTGTGAGAACAGATGAGGTCAACTGGAAGGTACTTAGCTCAGTTCACCTCAAAAAAGAAATTTAGTTCCAATGAAGCAAAAAGGAAAATGTTATCAGATTGAAGGAGCTGCAGTACTGGTAGGTCTCAAGAATTTAGAACAGGGTTCAGGAAGGCAACGAGCCAGAGTAGCTGTACTCAGGTAGGAGGAAGCTTCATATTCACTGTGTCCACATCCTCTCCACTTATTCTCATAAATCCACTCCAATGAATGATTTATATCATTCTTATAAAGATAACCAGGATATTTCTCCTTGAAAAGTCTAATGGTCAAAACTCAGTATTTATTTAACTAAACTTCTCAGTAGGATGAGTCAGTTGATTTCTTTCCGATTCTTAAGATACTTTCAGCACTTAAATTCTGTGATCTACATTTTCCTGGTTTTCTTTCTCCTTCACTGGTTGTCCCTTCTTTCTTCACTAGGGGATCCTCATTCTGTTCCTGAGCTTCTATGTGTCAGGATATTTCTGGGCCAATCTGTGGCAACCTTTCTTTCTCTATCCCAACTCACTCCTATGAATCTGAGCATGTCATATGCTGAAGACTCTAAAAATTATATGTCAACTGCCAGTCTTTTTCCTGGGCTCCAGAATTATATATGCAAGTCCTTATCCTACATCTCAACTTAGATCTCACTAAAATATAATAAAAGTACAACTCATAATTTTCCCTACCAAACCTACTCTTCTGCCAGTCACTTTTATGCCTGTACATGCTGCTATTCTTCACCTACTTGCTCAAGCCAAAAACCTGAAAAACATGAGCGTCGTTTTTGATTCCTGACTTTTTCTTAGACCTCCATTGCAATCTACAGCAAACTTTTACCTTCAAAATAGTGCAATCAATTTTTAGACTTCCACCTCTAACACCTCAGCCTTCGTCATATCTCACCTGGTCTCCCTGCCTCCACTTTGGTCCTCCTGCATTGGACTGCCGGAATAATCTCTTAAAAACAAAAATCAGATCAAAGCTGTGGTAAAGCTTTTCAAAATCTTACCATCACACTTAAAAGAAAATAGAACATTTGTATTGTTATGTATTAGATATCTATTGTGGCATAATAAATTACCTCAAAACATGACAGCTTAAAATGATGAACATTTATTATCTCACAGTTTCTGTTTGTAAGGAATTTGCGAGAAGCTTAGATACATGGTTTGGCTCAGGGTCTCTGAAGAAGTTACAAACATAATAAATTACCTCAAAACATAACAGCTTAAAATGATGAACATTAATTATTTCACAGTTTCTGTAGGTAAGGAATTTGCGAGAAGCTTAGATACATGGTTTGGCTCAGGGTCTCTGAAGAAGTTACAATGATGTGAAATTTTTAGTAGCAATAGAGGTGACTCCCTCACACTGTTATTCACAAAAGGCCTTAGATCCTCACAACATGGACCTCTACAAAGGGCTGGTTGAGTGTCCTTAGGGCATGGCATCTGACTTCCCCCAACAGGGGATCTAAGAGAGAGAGCAAAGAGGAAACCACAATGTTTCTTATGACCTAGTCTCAGCAGTCACACACCATCACTTCTGCCATATTTTATTCAGGCAGGTTACTACGTCCACACAGAGACTACAAAGCCTTAGGTGACATCACTCCTTCTACTTCTGTCACCTGGTCTTCTACCACCTTCCTCCATGTTCATGCCACTCTAGCCACACTGTCCTCTGTCAGCTTCTCAAATACACCAAATTCTTTCTAGCTTCAGATTTTAGGCACTTTCTGTTTCCTGTACCCAGAAAACTATATCCCAAGATCTTCTTGCATTATACCCATATTTAATTTAAGTCTCTGAATAAATATTCCTTCCTCAAGGAAGCCTTTCTAAACCTCTGTCTAAACCTCACACCCTTCTCATCAAAACATTTATTCCATTTGTGACAACTTGGTTGGGCCTGGAGGACATTATGCTTAGTTAAATAGGCAGGTCACAGAAGGACAATTATTGCATGATTCTACTTATATGAGGTATCTAAAACAGTTAAACTCATAGAAGTAGAGAATAGAATAGAATAGGTAGCCGTTAGCTGAGAGGGCATGGTGAGGTGGGAGGGTTGGAGCGTGAGGGGGGTGGGGCGTGAGTATAATGGGTGTATTTCAATGGGTATAAAGTTGCTTATACAAGATGAGTAAGTTCTAGAGATCTGTTGTACAACATAGTACCTGTAGTTAACAATATGGTATTGTGCCCTTTAAAATATGTTAAGAGTATAGATCTCATCTTAAGTACTCTTACCACAAAAATAAACAAGCAAAGAATCCAAAAAACAAACCAAAATGCACACACAGTAGATCACAAGGAAATTTTTGGAGGTGATGAATATGTTTAATACCTTGATTGTGGTGATGGTATCACGGGTGTATATGTATGTTAAAAGTCATGATTATGTAACATTAAATATGTGCAGTGTTTTGTATATCAACTATATAAAACTTAAAAAATTATTCCCTTCTGACTTATGTCATAATTTACTTATTCTTTACTTTCTACCTCACTAGACTATAAGAATCAAGAGGGCAGGGATTTTGTCTGTCTGCTTCACCATGGCGTTTCGAGTTCCTTGAACATTGCTTCGTACACAGTAGGCTCTCAATAAATATTTATTGAATGAAGGAATGAGTGGGTGACAATATGAATGATTGCTGTGACGGCTAAGTACCTGAGCCTTGGAATTCAAATCCCTGCTCCGTTACTTTGCTAGTTTTACAACTTGTGGAGATTAATCTTCAGGTTCCCCTTTCATATAGTGTAGGTAATAATTGTGTATATTATCTTGGGTTAATATGAGGATTGAATGATATATGCATATAAATAACTTGGGCAATTCCTTGCATCAGATACAACACTGAGGAAGCTCAGGATGAGTGGCCACAGAGCTGTTTAGGCTTGTTCCAGTATATGATCCTTGTCAGAACTATACACTGTGGAACTATGTCCTGCAAAGTAGAATATCACTGTAAGATATCTCTACTACTTTACATATGTAGTATGATCATAGTTGCTCAGCAAACAGAAATATGTGTCCTGTGTTGTTTTGTAGTATGGAACTTTATGTGTGTTTAACTTAGCAAGACTAGAATCAGAACATTGAATATATTCAGAAAAAGGGACCCAAACTGGAAGACTGAATGTAGGTATATATGGAATGAGAATTAATAAAACATTCTATTCTTTAAAAAAAAAAAAAAAAACACCTTAAGAATTTGTGTCTGGCACTTAAAACAGGTGAAAAAATAAATATTGACCTGCCTTTTGTGAAGTACCAGTGCTTAGAGTGTTAAATGATGATTTCAACAAATTTATTTTACACTTTATTCATACTATCACTATGGCCTCATTTTCTCATTCTTCATTTGGCTTATTACTTGTTTAAATGAATATTTGTAATATTCTTAACATGTGCACAATGATATAAATTTATTAAAGGACACATTGAAATATAAGTCATGGGTGTGCCTTCAATAACTAACAATCTATTTGAAGAGAAGGTGTAAGCACCTTGTGAAATACAATAACATTGGCTGTCATGATCTTAGGTTTTAATGATGCAAAAGACTTCAATTAAATCTCATGTCCAGCCCCCAAATGTGAGTAAATAAAATGATAATAGCTAACATTTATCATGCTCTTATTATGTGCCAAATACTGTTCTAAGTGCTTTGGATAACTTGGCTCATTTAATTCTTAGGGCAATTTTATAAGCATATTATCTCCATTTTACAAGTAAGCAACGTGACACAGAAAACTTAAGTAAACTGATTAATCAAAGTAGCCTATGTGCAGGAATTAGATCACTGCCTAGCACATAGAAAATGCCTAGAAAGTGATAGCCATCATTATTCTTGTTGCCAAGTGTCACACAGCTAATAAGTGGCAGATACAATACTATATCAGAAATCTGTGTTCTTAAAAATCTACTAAGATGCCCCTCATAAGATTTAATTTTCATTTTAGAGTGAGTGGGTAGAAAAGAACAGCAGAAGCCCAGAAAGCTTAAGTGAATTGTCCAAGGCCACAAAGTTAGAATGTGGACTTATGTTATGACTGAAAGGTAGTACAGCCTGAATATGTAATATATAAATTAAGTGATAGGAGTTCATAGGCAGTGAAATTCCTGTGAGTTACTCTGTACAGCTCCATGGGGGGAGAGAATCTGTGGGCGGAACCTTGAAGTAGTTGGAATTTGGGTAAGGGCAGAAAATGGGGATAGAGTGAGTATCAGATAGTTTCACAATTTCAGTAGTCTCAGAGCATTTAAATGAATTATTTAGTATCAATTGTCCTTTGCTTAATCTTGTCGAAAACAAATGCTTGGATTATTTTTAAATCAAGTTTAGCAGGTACTATTTCTATTTCTATTTCAATCATGAAAGAAACATTTCTTGTGTAGGTCCTTAATACTACTTGCAAATTATTTAGTATTGATTTATCATTAATGGATCTGATACAGATTTTCATGCTTTCAGTAAAAAGGAAAATATTATTCCGTGTTTTAAGAACAACTTTCCATTCCTTGTGTTCTCTTGGAATTAGACCAGTATCCACTAGACTATTACCTGCTGACCTTGGGTCAGAAATCTTTTGATCATGACCTCTGTTTTGCTAGCATCATTGTTCACACATAAGGCTGCCACCTTACTTAAGTACTGTTTTGTAAAAAAATCACCCATTTCATTTTTCTATGATGGAAAACACAGGTTTAGGGCATAATTTCCTCTTTTACCTTGTTAGTCACTGGGCTAGGTACAGAGGCTATAAAGATAAGTAAAATAAACTTCCTGCTCAGAGATTACAGAATAGAGGCAGACAGATGCAAGGCATTATAATATCAAAACATTGTGATAATTATTGCCATAAAGCTCATGCACAAAATGTTAATCTTTATAATGTCATCATATGATAGATTTAGTTTCTCCTAAGAAAAAAAAAATTGAGGCTAATTAGCTGCTTAAGATCCTGTAGCTAGCAAGCGACAATGCTTTTAGCACCCAGATTTAACTCCAAAAACCACAAACAGAACTCAAAGAAATTTTGATTAGTGGCGATTGCTGGATTAATAATTAATTGTTAATGCAGAATAATAAGTATTTTAAAAATTAAGTGGTATTTTTATTACCTATTTCTGAGATGGATTTGAGGCAGCTTACAATAAACACAGGTACAAAACAAGGATAAAAATATTATCACAGGATAAAACAAACAAAAAAGTTGTAAAGATGGTGAAATTAAAAAGTATTACACAAGAAATCCCTATCTGAGATAAGTTAGGGATATTTAAAGACAGACTTAGCTCTGAGCTTCCTAGAAGCAGTCAAGGGAAAACAAAAATCTGAATTGCCCTGCCCTGGAAAATATTTTATATGAGGACAGGTTTCTAAATCGTTATTTTAAGCAAAGCCTGGCACCTTTTCTTAACTTTATTGTTGACAGTATTAAAAGTAAGACTACATTGAAGAGTCCTCAATTTTTGAAATTCTTTTTTTCCTATTATTTTCTTTCTTGTACTTATAATATGTATTACATCTGTTCTTTGTACGCCCGATTTTAATTTGAAAAGTAGGACAATTGCTACTGACCCCACAGGGTTGTGATGCAAAAAAGAAAACAATGTATATGCCAAAGTACCACTGATGTTTCTTCATCCATTTTTTAGACTGAAATTTGAAAATGTACTTATTTCTCATCAATGTCAATAAAGTAAAATTTGTGAAAAATCATTTCCTCATATTCTTTTATTAATGTTAGTCTTTCTCTTCGTGACAAGTAGTTGTAATTTACAGCATATTTGCCCTTTTAGTCTGGATTTCGATTTGAAAATGATGAAGGCTTACTGTAGTATAGTGTACTGATCTCTGAAATTTCACGAGAGATTCTAAAAGGAACATGATTCTACTATGCCGCACTCTTTCATTCTCTTAATGCTAATTATTAAAAGTTTGGTTCTGTATTCATATATTAAGAGCAGAAAACATTTTTGCTGAAATGTATAGTGTACTGATCTCTGAAATTTCACGAGAGATTCTAAAAGGAACATGATTCTACTATGCCGCACTCTTTCATTCTCTTAATGATAATTATTAAAAGTTTGGTTCTGTATTCATATATTAAGAGCAGAAAACATTTTTGCTGAAATGTTTTTCTTTTTTTTTTTTTCCTTTTTGTCTTTTTTCGTGTCCGGCAACAGATCGCAACCCTCAGTGTCGCGCCCGTACTGGACCGGGACCGGCAATGGGATCGCAACCCTCGGTGTTGCGCCCGCACCTCGCTCAGCCAGTGAGCGGGAACTGGTCTGTATGTGGGATCCGAACCCTCGGCGGGAGTGCCGCCGCACTCCCAAGCGGCGCACTGTAGCAGTGCACCACCTGGCCGGCCCCTGAAATGTTTTTCTTTTTGAAGAAACAGAAAGGATACAATTTGAGAGTGGAAGTAGAATAACCTTTCCTTTGTAATATTATGTAAATATGAGTTGTTCATGTTCTATTTATATTAAGGACTTCTAATCAACAGGCAGTCAAGCATTATTTGTATTGTAGTTAAATTCCCTTCTGGAAATGTCCATAAATAAAAGTTAGAATATTTTAAATATCTTATTGACTTTTGGTTTTAGATGAGCATAAATTCCAAGACACCAAATACTGGCATTATTCCCTGTTGTTATATTTAAATGTCATTTACATTTTATTGAAAAAAACTTTTCTTCTCAGACCAATACCATGTTCTTCGATTTTAATATGTTCTAAAATTATAGCTTGTATATAAATGTTCTTTTCTTGTACATTGCATTGAGAAATTAGTTTTGAAGTCTTCTTGATAATTAAATGTATCTTGATTCTTTAAAATTTTCCTAGAACTAGAAACATCTAGCTCTTCTTTTCTTTTTTTGTTTTTTAATTTTAGAAACATAAGTATCTGAAAGAGCATTATTTCACCTTCCATAAAGAAATTAGGCATAAGGAACTCAACATAATTGGGCCCCCTAATAACATTTTTAGTGTTATTTAGTATATAATTCTATATAGTTCTAACATTGGTTATATCATTTCTTGCTTAAATAAATTAGTGTAAATAGAGGAGATATAGTGTACCCAGGGCAGAGTCTTAACTAAAAAATGACTGAAATAGGCAAAATTAAACAAAGAGTAAAATTAAAATAATTTATTGTAAAATGCTTATATGTGATCAGATGAATATTTCATACATTTTCACACATACACACACACATACACACACACCTTGTTGCTAGGAACATTTGTCTAGGGACTGACTTCTATTCTTTTTTCGCTCTGCTTTCACTTCCTATATATCGTTAGGATGAGGTATCTTATCTACAAAATTTGTCACAAATATGGTTACTGGTGACTCCTCAACTGCTATCACAGAGGCTGTTTCCCTCATTATTCCCTGGATTTTACTTTTTTACTTCTTTAGCAAATCATCCACACATGAGGTAGATTACCATTCAGCAATATTTATTGAAGTAATGAAAGAATAAAGGCATTACTCTTATTGATTAGCATGAATGAATAACTGATATTTATCATAGAGTCCCTGAATCATTCAAAGCATGTTGTCATTGAAGTGACTGGGGAATAAGTAATTTATTTCACAAAGATTTACTTAAAGTATGTAAATTTCTCATGTTATATTTGCCATTTTTTGTTTTATTTATTTTTTCACTGGAACATAGTTGATCATACATATCTGTACAACATTGGATATCAATACCTGTGTGCAATATGTGATGTTCAAATCAGGATAATTAGTATATTCATTATTATACAATGTAATCGATTTTTTTGGTCCTTTATCAGAATAGAACTGAGGTTGTCGAGTAGGAAAGGAGTAGAGGTAGAGGGAAAATGAAGAAATTGGTAAATTTGACTTTAAGAGGAAAATATATAACTTTAAAATCCATTTATGTTGAATAATCAGTTTTCAGTGGAAGCAGGTAATTGTAATTTCTGTGTTTGTGTATGTACAATTATGTCAAAAACTCATATGTTTAAAAAAATTAGCCTCTATAATGTGCCAGTTGCAAAAAATAAATACAACCACAATAAAATAATTTGTGTAAAACATCAAGATACAGACACAGCCTAACATAAATTTTATAGCTATTAGTGATTCCAAAATCTTAAGCAAACTGTATTCTGGAGATCAGATAAATATTAGATAAAAGTGTGTAGGAAACCATTGTTAAATATTCAGCACACCTAGTTTAGGAAGTGTGAATTATGATTGCAGAAAAGATCACATGAGTTAAGAAAGTGACTTGAATATGAAGCCACAGATTCATATATTCAAATAGAATCACTTTCACTGAAATTTCACTTGTATTTTCAGAATGAGTTTAAAATACTTTAAACTACTTAACACTATTTTTTTCTTGAAGTTATAGACTATGCTAAACTATACATATAGGGCAGGTAATAAAAATGTTTCAAAAATATTATCAACAAATTGAAGAACCATTCTTGATATGTAGGAATTATAAGTATGACTTGTCAGTCTAGGCAGTTGCTTGTCCCATTTCTCTATAATCCTTTCTTTCAACAATAATGACAAAAAAACCCTCTTCACTTTATTGAGATATGATTGGCATACAAAAAATAATACACTTGTATTCAATGTATAGAACATGATGAGTTTAGTGTTAAGTATAAACCTGTGAAGCCATCACCACAACACCACAACCAATACCATAAATATATCTGTCACCT
>NW_007736741.1:49387-52798 GCF_000696425.1 Galeopterus variegatus
GTATTTTCAGAATGAGTTTAAAATACTTTAAACTACTTAACACTATTTTTTTCTTGAAGTTATAGACTATGCTAAACTATACATATAGGGCAGGTAATAAAAATGTTTCAAAAATATTATCAACAAATTGAAGAACCATTCTTGATATGTAGGAATTATAAGTATGACTTGTCAGTCTAGGCAGTTGCTTGTCCCATTTCTCTATAATCCTTTCTTTCAACAATAATGACAAAAAAACCCTCTTCACTTTATTGAGATATGATTGGCATACAAAAAATAATACACTTGTATTCAATGTATAGAACATGATGAGTTTAGTGTTAAGTATAAACCTGTGAAGCCATCACCACAACACCACAACCAATACCATAAATATATCTGTCACCTACAAAAGTTTTCTCCCACCATCTTTATTTATTTATTTTTTTGTGTGTGTGATGAAAAATCTTAACATAAGATCTACCCTCTTAGCAAAATTTTAAGTATACAATACGGTATTGTTAATTATAGACCCATGTTGTACAGTAGATCTCTAGGACTTACTTATTTTTCATAACTGAAACTTTATACCCTTTGATCAATAATTCCCATTTTCTCCTCTTTCCAGCCCATCAGCCACCGTTCTACTCTGTGTTCCCATGAGTTTGATGTCTGGTGAGGGCCTCTTTCCTTGTTTGTAGATAGCGCTTCCTTGTGTCCTCATAACCTTATCACCTCCCAAAGGCTCCGCTTTCCAGTACCATCACCTTGGAGTATAGGATTTCAACATATCAATTTTGGGGGGCATAAACATTCAGATGAAGCAAGAAGCAAGAGGAATCATGTGGTATTTGTCCTTCTCTGTCTGGTTTATTTTCCTTAGAATAATATCCTCCACATTCATCTGTGTTGTTGCAAATGGCAGGACTTCCTTCTTTTGTTAAGGCTGAATAAGATTCCCTTGTATACCACATTTCTTTATCCATTCACCCATCAATGGACATTTAGGTTACTTCCAGGTCTTGGCTATTGTATATAGTGCTACAGTGAATGTGGGAGTGCAAATATATCACTGTGAAACTGATTTTAGTTCTTTTGGTTATATGCCAGGAAGTGGGCTTGCTGGTGTCTTAGACCTTTCAAGCTAATAGGGGCCTTATAAACAACAGAAATGTATTTCCCAGAGTTCTGGAGACTGGAAAGTCCGTGGTGCTGGTAACTTCAATGTATGATGAGGGCCTGCTTTCTGTTTCATAGATGGTACCTTTTAACTGTGTCCTCACCTTGTGGAAGGGGCTCTTTTATAAAAGCATTAATCTCATTAATGAAGTTTCTACCCTCATGAATTAATTATCTCCAAAAGGCCCAACCTCCTGATACCATCATCTTGGGGATAAAGATTTCAACAGATGAATTTTGGGAAGACACAAATATTTATACCATAACAGCTAGATCATATGGTATTTCCATTTTTAATTTTTTGAGGAACCTTCATACTTATTTCCATAGTGGCTGCACCAATTTGCACCAGTGTGCAAGGGTTGGTTCCCTTTTCTCTGCATCCTGGCCCACACTTGTTATCTTTTGTTTTTTTGATAGCTATCCTAATAGGTATAAGGTGATATCTCCTTGGGGTTTTGATTTGAATTCCTCTGATGACTAGTGATGTTGAGCACCTTTTCATATACCTTTTGGCCATGTGCATGTCTTTTTTGGAGAAATGTCTATTCAAGTCCTTTGCCCATTTTTTAATTCATTATTTGGTTTGTTGCTACTGAGTTGTATGAGTTCCTTATATATTTTGAATATTAGTCTCTTATCAGATACATGGGTTTGCAAATATTTGCTCCCATTCTGTAGTTAACCTTTTCATTTTGTTGATTGTTTCCTTTGCTGTGCAGAAGCTTTTTTGTTTGATGTTATTGCACTTGTCTATTTTTGCCTTTGTTGCCTGTTCTTTTGGGGTCACATCTAAGAAATCATTGCCAGCACCAAAGTCAATAAGCTTTCACTCTATGTATTAGTCCATTTCTCTTGCTTACAGCAGAATACCTGAAACTGGGTAATTTATAAAGAAGTGAAATTTATTTCTTGCAGTTCTGGAGAATGGAAAGTCCAAGGTCCAGAGGGTACATCTGGTGAGGGTCCCTTCCTCTTGGTGGGCACTCTATAGAGTCCCATGGTGACCAGGGTATCACATGGCAAGAATGGGCAGAGCAAGAAGCTAAACTTCTCCTCTTGCTCACTCTCCTTATAAAGCTATCATAACCACACCTATGACTATTCATCAAACCATCAGTGACTTAATCCATTCATGAGGATTAATCTGATAATCTGATCAGATTATCTGATTAATCTGATAATCTGATCAGATTATCTGATTAATCTGATAATCTGATCAGATTAATCTCATAATCTGATCACCTCTTAAAGGGGTGGGGCCTCCAAGTCCTTGTGCAGCGCTGCTCCTATGGCTTTCATGGGCTCGGCCCATGCTTCAGCTCTCCCAGGCTGATGTTGCACTCTGGTAGTGCTAGAATTTTGGAGTATCCATGGCCGTCTTTCTCCCACAGCTCCACTAGGCATGGCCCTGGTGGGGGTTCTCTCTTGCCACACTAATCCCATATCTCCACTGGGCATTGCTCTAGTGGAGGTTCTCTGCAGTGACAAATCTCTTCCTGAGCCCTTGGGCATTTCCATACATCCTTTGAAATCTGGGTGTGATGTCTCCACAAGCTCTTGCATTCTGTGAGCCTTCAGACTAAATACCACGGACTCTGCCGGAGTTTCCAAATTGTACCTTCTGGGTCCAACAATACATAGGGCCAATTTGCCTCTACTGGAGCAACGAGAGCAGCCAAGGTGGGGAGCAGCATCCCAAGGTGGTCCTGGGCAGCAAGGCTGTGGAGGGCTCTCCAAGCCTGTTCTCCAAAACCATTTTGTCCTCCTAGGCCTGTGGGTCTTTGATGGGAGGGGATGTATGGAAGGTCTCTGAAATGCCTTCTTTTAAATATTTCTTCCATTCTCTTGCTTCTCATTTACATCGAAACTCTTGTCAGAGTGGCCTTTACTGCCTATATTTTATCAGCATTCTAGTCATCACCATTTATCCAATCTCTAAGAATTTCCAAACTTTCCCTAATCTTGTTGTCTTCTAATCCTTCACCACAATCTATGCTTTTTCTAGCCTGCTCCTCCAATTCTTCCAGCCTTTCCCTATCACCCAGTTCCAAATCCACTTCTACATTTTCAGGTATTTGTTATTAGCAGCACCTTACTTCATGGTACGAATTTTATGTATTAGTCCATTTCTGTGGCTTATAACAGAATACCTGAAAATGGGTAATTAAAAAAGAAATGAAATTTAATTCTTACAGTTTCAGAGGCTGGGAAGTCCAAAGTCCAGGGGACATATCTGGTGAGAGACTTCTT
>NW_007736741.1:53818-55406 GCF_000696425.1 Galeopterus variegatus
CCACATAACACTGTAACAAGGTAGACGAAGTTTTCAATATGTAAACCTTTGCAGAACACATTTAACCTATGGCATTCTATGTTTTTTTCTAGGAGTTTATGGTTTCAGGTCTTATATTTAAGTCTTTAATCCACTTTGAGTTGATTTTTGTCCAATTTTATTATTTTGCATGTGGATATACAGTTTTCACAGCACCATTTGTTGAAGAGAATGTCCTTTCCCCATTGTGTATTCTTGGTATCCTGTTGAAGACCAGTTGACTGTATATGTGTAGATTTATTTCTGGCTTCTCTAATCAACTTCATTAGTTTATATGTCTGTTTTATATATATGCCAGTATTATACTGTTTTGATTACTATAGCTTTATAATATATTTTGAATTCAGGAAATGAAATGCCTCCAGATTTGTCATTTTCTCAAAACTGCTTTGGCTGTATGGAGTCCTTTGTCTTTCCATATCAGTTTTAGGATTGTCTTCTCTATTTTTATAACAGTGTCATTAGGATTTTGATAGAGATGTCATAGAAAATGTAGATCACTTGTGTAGTATGGACATTTTAACAATATTATTTCTTCCAATCCATATCTTTTTCTTTAATTTTTTCATCAATTTTTTATAATTTTCAGCATACAAGTCTTTTACCACCTTAGTTGAGTTTATACCTGAGTATTTTATTCTTTTTGATCCTTTATAAATATGATTGTTTTCTTAATTTCTTTTTTGGATAATTTGTTGTTAGTGTATAGAAATGCATCTGATGTTGATTTTGTATCCTGCAACTTCACTGAATTCACTTATTAATTCTAATAACTTTGTGTGAAGTTTTTAGGGTTTTCTACGTATGAGATCATGTCAACTGCAGAGAGTTTTACTTTTTTTCTGATTTAGATACCTTTTAATTCTTTTACTTGCTTACTTTCTCTGACTATTGCTAACTATTGCTGACAATTGCTCTGACTATTGCTCTGTACTATTTCAGCAGTATATTGAATAGAAGTAGTGTGAGTGGGCATCCTTATCTTGTTCTGGATATTAGACAACAAGCTTTCAGTTTTTTACTACTGAATATGTTGTTAGATGTATGATTTTCATATAGTACCTTTATTGTGTTAAGGTCAGTTCCATCTGTACCTAGTTTGTTGAGAATATTTAATCATGAAAGAGTGTTGAACTTTGTTGTCTGCTTTTTCAGCAGCCATTGAGATGATCATGTGATTTCTTTTTATACTTCATTCTGTTAATGTGGTGTATCACATTGATTGATTTGCACATTTTGAACCATGCTTGCACCCCAGGGATAAATCCCACTTTGTCATGGTGTATGATCTTTTTAATATTCTGTTGAACTTAGTTTCCTAATATTGTGTTGAGGATTTTTGCATGTATGTTCATCATGGATATTGACCTGTATGTACTTTTATTTTCTTGTGAGCTCTTTGTCTGACATTGATATAAGGGTGATTCTGGCCTCAGAAAATGAGTTCAATAGTTTCCTTTCTTCTATTTTTTTTTTTTACACAGTTTAAAAAAAATTGGCAATATTTATTTTTTAAGACATTTGGTATAATTTACCTATGAATTCATCT
>NW_007736741.1:56980-58704 GCF_000696425.1 Galeopterus variegatus
TTTTTTTTTTTTTTTCTATTTCTGGTATTTATTCTTTTTTAATGGCTTTTACAGTTTTTTTACTGACTCTTTTTTCCTCATTTTTAATATTATAATTTAGTGTTTTTCTGCTTTGTTGTCATATTTTTCTCTTTTCCTTTTTTGGTTTCTTATAGAGTACTTGTATAGAGTTCAACATAATCTATGTCTCTTATTTATGGTTTAATGAGAACGTGTGTCTCTGCTTGCAAGAGATTTCTAAAGGAATAACTGTTTACCTCAGTTATTTTCTTTATTTCATACTCTATTGTAATTTTTCTTCAGGTAGTTTTTCCCCACTAGGAAAAGATAAAGATAAAATATTGTTGCTGCTGTTGTTGTTTTTTGAGATCCTGGAGCGCTTGTGTTCCCTTAGTACCTCGAGCTCTTTTCTCATATTATTAGATGGTCTCCATGGTCAACTTCAAAATCAATCATAAATTGGAGCTTGTGTAGTTTTGTCTCACTTTACATATTGCTTTTGGATCACCTTGGTGGATATTATACTTTGCAAGGTCAGTTCTCCTTTTGGGTTGAAGTACTTCCTTGAAATTTGCATGGTTTAGGATTCTTGGATTCATCAGAAATTTCTTTCTTTTTTTTCTTTCACCATCTTTGCACAATTGCTCACCCACACAGGACCCAGCCGTGTACTTACTATTTCTAGAGTTTTGAAAAAACTTATTTTTATCATAGGGTTCCTGTAGACCCATTGTCACTCGGATTGTGAAGCTATTTTTAGTGTTTGNAAAAAAATTGGCAATATTTATTTTTTAAGACATTTGGTATAATTTACCTATGAATTCATCTATTACTGGCTTCAATAACTCTTTCTTAGCCCGGGGATCGTTTCTTGTTCCCTCTTTAGTGACATTTTCCCTTATGGGTCTAGTTCAAAGTTCACTTGCTCTTTTTAAGTTTAGTATAATAATAGTGAGAAAAATAACAACAGTGCTTTTCCCAGGCACTTTTCTAAGTAACTTTTTAATTTAATTTAATTTAATTATTATTTTATTTTATGTTCTCAACACCACTAAGAGTTATTTTCTGATTTCCAGATATGAAACTGAAGCACGCATCCGAGTATGTTAGGTAAATCAGACAGCAAGTAACAGGTGGAGCCAGGATTTTAACCAAAGCCTATTCTAGAGCCTGTGTTGTAGTCACAGTATGGAACTTGTTATTATGAAGTAATTACTTCTAGTATGCTGAATCTTATCTTATTGTTTATACTTCTCTCTGTGTTTTCCCACTTCCTACTCCCTGTCCCTCCCTTCTTCTCCTTCTGCTTTTTTCTTTCTTTCCCTTAAATCAGAGAACTGAACTAACCATACTCCTCATTTCGTGTCACATTGTCATGTAATTTTTTTATGAAACATTTTCTTGAATTACAGTTTTTAGTTCTACCACTTTACTTTTCAGCTTCTGGAACTCTAGTTATACTTACCTTAGACCTTCTTTGCCTATCTTCTGTATCTGTCAGTTTCTTTCAAATCTTTTTATTTCATAATTTCTTTATGATTTTATCAAATGTTTGTAATTCTTTCCTCTTTTCTATATCTGTTCTTTATCTATTTAGACTTGCTTTATTTCTAGTTTATCCTTTACATCTGAAATAAAGTTTTTTATTTCATCCCTGAGCTGACAGTTCTTTCTATATTCTCCTGTAATTTAATTACTTCCTAAACAGGTTTTTTTTTTTTTTT
>NW_007736741.1:60349-60851 GCF_000696425.1 Galeopterus variegatus
ACAGGTACATTCATGCTCTATTTGTGATTATGTGCCTGACATATTTTTTACAATAAAATAACCAAGTATAGTTAATTTAATTAACTTAGTTAATTTAATTAACTTAGTTAATTTATGCATGTGCATAATTTATGAACCAAAATTTAACTCTCATATACATAGTAAAAAGAAATGTTCACATGCTTCTTTTATTCCAAGATTGATCCAGTAGTGAAAAACTGATCTCATTGATTTATATCTAACTCTTAACACAAACAACAGAAAATACACAATCTTTTTACGAAATATTCATGAGTCTTCTCCAAAAATTTAGCCACTAAGTAATCTCCCTCTGAATTCCAAACCATAGAAGTAATACAAACAATCCAATTAAATAAAGAAATTAATGTAAAAATTAAAAGACAGGCTCTGCCACCTGGATATTTCTTTAAAATGCTGCTCAACAAAGTTTTAAAATAGCAAAAATTTTACAAAGACGGGGTCTGGAGCGGCCGTGACAGGA
>NW_007736742.1:0-29147 GCF_000696425.1 Galeopterus variegatus
TTCCCAGAAGGTTTCCCATGTTTATCCTGTGGTGTTCTTCATGCCTGTCGGGCTCTTTTACCTGTCTGTAATCCTGCCGACTGGGCCAATTGTTGAGCTAGGGCTGGGTCTGGAGCTCACGGACCCCTCAAACCCATTCACAGACTGGGTCACAAACCCTTCACACTCCAGGCTGGGTCACCAGACCCCTCCCACACAGGTCTATGAGCTAGGTAACCGGCAAACAGGTCCTTGGAAGCTGTAGGTTGGAGAGCATGGCTGTGCGTGGCAGATGCCCGGAGGCACTAGCCAGCCGAGCTGCAGCGCTGTGCGTGCACACTAACTTCACCCCCCCCCACACACAATTTGCTTACAAAGAATACGCTGCACCATCCCCAACCGGATGGGCAGGTGAGGGGGCCTGATTAAATTTTTCCATTTTCCCAACAATGCCCTTAGTCCATTGCACAGCAGATCACTACACCCCTGGAAGGGACCTATAAACAGCCGTCTACTTAAGAGTCACACAGACATGAGATAGTGAGAGGGAAACCTAAAATGCACAGCTGTGGGTAGTGTGTGATTGGGCTGTAGAGCCATCAGACCTGAGTCCCAGACCCACTTCACCTGCACGTGGAGAGATTATGTACCTTCTGTGACCCTCAGTGTCCTTATCTGTAACATGGGAATAATGTCTTGTGCTCCAGTTTAGGAAGTGAAGTCACAGTCATTGGTGCCCTTGGCCATCTCTGCCTCTGTTGTAGACCTCCCTTGCTGGGTATCCTCAGAAAACTTGAAAAGTAGCCAGTTTTTTTTTGCTTTTGTTTTGTTTTGTTTTGGGGTTTTTTCTGGCAGCTGGCCGGTATGGGGATCCAAACCCTTGACCTTGGTGTTATAACCCCATGCTCTAACCAACTGAGTTAACCGGCCAGCCCAGTAGCCAGTTTTAAAGGCTGCTAAAAATGTAAACCACTGGCTGCACGCCATGGAAAGGACTGCTCTATTCTGTGGCTGTTTAACCAGCAAGCGGTGTCCTGTTGAACTGGCTAAGGTGGAGTCTGGCTCCTCCCCCTGGGAGCTATACCAGCGCCCACTGCCCCTCTTGCAGGCGTCTGCAACGTGGACCATCAGAACAAAGCTGGCTATACTGCTGTGATGATTACTCCCTTGGCTTCCGCAGAGACCGATGAAGACATGGCTGTTGTGTGGAAACTCTTAAGAGCAGGAAATGTGAATATCCAAGCTACTCAGGTAGGTGATGTGAACATGATCTCTTTCATGAATGCCAGTGGGGTGAGAGATCTATACAGACCCATGTAGAGCTTTTGACCTGGGAAGGCTGGGGCCTCCAAATGGCATCCATCCAAAGCCTGAATATTTGGTTTTCCTTAAAGACTCCTGAGACCCAGACTGGCTGGGACAGAGTTCACTGAGCTTCTAATCTAGGTCCCTATCTGAAACTGGGCAAGTGCCATCTGGACTCGACTTCTTGAACCACATATTCCACTGTTAGCATCTGGAGAAGGATGGCTGCTCTAGGAAAGCCTCTGGAGGTGATCCACCTTCTTCATTACCCCACTCATGACGCACTTTGGAAGTGAAGTCCTTTAAAGTTCTCACCTCTGTCTTCTCTTCCCTCCCCAAAGCCTTTTTACAAGGTGATATGTTCCCAGCCTGATGAAGAGAAAAGAGCTTTTGCTGACCTGTCCCAAGGGTTATGAGGACCCCACTTCCCAGGCCTCAGTTTAGCCCAGAGAGTTCATACAGAGGTCTGCTGGTAATTGATCAATCTACCTGGCATGCCTCTGCAGTCCTTGAAATAACCAGATCTCAAAACACTCCTGTCTTCCTTACCTCCCCATCAACCAGTGTGAGTGACATTGTCCTGGGCACACAAATCATGCCCCCGTCCCCAGGAGCAGTGCCATGGGCCAGGCTAGGAAGATCAGTTGCTGCCAGCAGCCAGTGGGGCCCTACACTAAGGTAGTAGCCAGGAAGTCAGCACATGTGGGCTCCACTAATTCACTGCGTCACCCTATGCCTCAGGTCAGAAGGGCCTTTAAAGGGCACCTAGGTCTACCCCCTATTCTTTTGCAAAATTTTGCCATATGATCTCCAGCTTCCTTATAATGGGCTCCAACTACGTGACCTCCAGTGTTAGGAAATTCATGCTGTACCAAAGTAGCCCATTTGTAACAGCTCCAATAACTTTTTAAACTGAGCATAATCTGGATACTTGAGCCTTTCATAGAATGATTAAGTAGAAGTTGTTTGGGGTTCAGGCCAAGAAAGATCTTACAGACAGCAAAGTATACCAGGCAACTCAGAGGGTTGGGATGTCTCCATTCAGCTTCTAGGCTCCTGTACCTAAGAACATAGGGTGGGAGTGTGGTCCTTACCCATTCGGGCTTTGAGTTAGACCAGGCTCCACATGGAACAATGGGGACTCCTCAAAAGGTCCCTTGCCCATCTTTGACCATACAGGAATGAGTAGAATGCATTTAACTCTCCTTTCCTCCAAGAATGGTCATAGATAGGAGCGTATCTGTCAAGAACTGTGAAGAGTCTGAGATTTTACCCTGCCTTAAAGCCAACAAGTTAGCCTGCTACAGTTTCATGTATGCTGGTAGAGACAAAGGACAGTGTGTTGCACACAGCAGTTGCAGTAGCCACAGCAGCAGCATTGCACAATTCCCAGTTCCTACAGGGCAGTGGGGAGGGCCAGATACCTAAGCATGGAGTGGGCTGGGTTACAGGAGAGGAACCCTGAGCTTAGGGAACCATAATCTTTTATAGTAGACTGTAAGCAAGCCTGCCTTTTTCTCAGAAAGAGATGCTATCTTGGCTGGCTGGCTAGCTCATTTGGTTAGAGCATGGTGTTAGTAACACCAGGGTTAAGAGTTCAGATCCCTGAACTAGGCAGCCACTGCCCCCCCCACAAAAAAAAGAGAAAAGAAAAAGAGAGAGACAATATTTCTATCTTCCGAGGCAGTTCACTGTACAAATGTCCTTAAAAAGATAGTCTAGAACAAAAGGGCTGATTCTTGTGTGCTTCACTCACAAGACGTGCAAAAGTGCAAGACACCCATGGGAATTGACTCCCAACAATATGTCTACCTCCACTGTCCCCACCTCCCCAGACTGATCGCAGACAGCAGCCTAACCTGATGGCACAGGCACTTTGCACACTTTATCTAATAGTAATCCTACCGATGGCAAGAAGCAGATATTTGTAGATAAGTTTCTGGTTTTCAGAGTATTTTCACCCACCCACCTACAACTCCTATTCCATAGGACTCAACTCAGCTGTTTCCATTTTAAATACTATGTTTTCCATAAACATGTTACTTTTTCTTCTAAATTGGCCCTTTTGCAAGAGAGGATGCTCACCAACGATCAAAATCAAGCCCTTCTTTTTACAGAAGAGAAACTGATGCCTTAGTAGGGAAGGGGCTCATCCCCAGTCACCAGAAAAGAGGTGGGAATTCACAGCTGCAGCTTCTCCTTTCAGCTCCCCCGGGGGCCTTTAGGTGTGAGGAGAGGTGGAGGTACCAGGTGTAACAAGAACGAGGTGGGGGTCTCCTAGGGATAAGCAGCTTATTTCTCTGTATCTCCAGGGTCAGTGCAGTGCCTGGTATGTTGTAGCACTCTGTAAGTGATCACTGAATTAAATTGTATTGAGCTGGACCAGGAGGAAGGTGAGGAAGGAAGGAGCCTTGAGTCAGGCAGAGGAGACTTAAGGACAATCTGCACGTATCCTCTGGTTCTAATAACAGTCGGAGAGAGGGGTCTGGATGGAAACCTCATGGTCTAGTTATTCCAGTAAACAGCTATTACCTTGGAGCTGAGGAAAAGTAAACAGGCTTCTCTGGAAATGAGGAAACAGGACATCTAATAACATGTACCATGTACTGAGCACCTACAACGTGTTGAGCACTTGTCATACCCTGTTGCTAACCCTCACGATGGTGATAATAGCTGACACCCAGCACTTGCTCAGCCCTTGGGTCTCATCACAACCCCTTGAGGCAGGTACTGCTGTGAATCATTCCCATTTTACCAAATCAGGAGAAGCCACAGCTTGATTAGCCCCCAGTCACACAGGTAATAAGTGGCAGAGGTAGGATTTTTCTGATTCCAAACCCCCTTTATTTTCTCAAGGCCCCAGTATCTGGGCAGGGAAGCAAAATCCACCAGTGACTGCAGATTGGAGTTTTAATTAGTCAACACATCAGCAAACAGATCCTTAGCACTTTTAGGTGTAAGATGCTGCATTCAGAGCTACAGGGGATCTGAAGGGAGAGAGAACATAATCCTTTGCCTTATTCTTGCAACCCTGCAAAGCCTGGTGCCTCATCATTGGGACAAGCCTGATCTTGTGGGAATCCAGGAGAATCATGAGGGCAAAATATAATAAAGTCATATGAGACGACTATAGGAAAACAGGGATGTATGAGGGGTCCTCAAAAAGTTCATGGAAAGATTCATACTATCTTTTAGTTTTATTTTTCCATGTACTTTTTGAAGTCCCTTTGTATATGGTATATATAAGAAAATCTATGGAAAGGAGAAATGATGGCCAATTTGTAATCATAAAAATTACTATCATACATTACTATATTTACATTGTTTACCTCATTTGGTTCCCACAAAAGCCCTGTGAGGTACACAGGGCAGATCATTATTATATTGAAAAAGCAAGATTCAGGGAAGACAAGCGACATGGCCAGGGTAAATGGTAGTACACAGCAGAACTAGAGCTTAGACTTGCTTTCTGACTCTGATCCATTGCTACCTCAGCCAGTGATTACAGGATGTCAGATTATTGTCAGTGGCTACAGACTATAAATGACCACAGGGACATGCAAACAGAGATCTTGTTGAGACAAGAGGGTTCTGGGTATCTTTAAACTGAAAATACCAGAGGTACTGAGCAGGCCAAGACTTCCTGGAGAAAGTCAGGCTGGGGCGGGCAGTAAGAAGTCCTGGTGCTGAAGCATTCAACCTTCATCTGTTCCATCAATCAACAGTTATCAGCACGTGCTTGGTGTTAGGCATGGGAGAGACAGACAAAAAAGACTAGTCCCTGCCATCAACAATTTCACAGTCCATGAGAAAGAGAGAGATTGACAAGTTGCAATGCCAAGTGCTAAGTGCTGTGTTATGAATCCCATGCCTGGGGAGTTAGCAAAGGCTTTAGAGAGGATGTAGCATTTGACCAGTGCCTGGGAAGAGCAGAAGTTTGCCAGGCAGAGAAGGATGCATCCCATACCAAGGGTGGAAGGAGATTCAGAGCAATGGTCATTTTGTTGAGAAGCCTTCACTGAGCACACCCGGGCTGGAGAGGGGGCCCTTCTCCATTGGCGGCAGCAACCTCATCACATCCTGTGGCTCTGTGTGCAGGGAGGCCAGACTGCGCTGATGCTGGGAGTCAGCCACGACCGGGAGGACATGGTCCAAGCGCTACTGAGCTGCCAGGCAGATGTCAACCTGCAGGACCACGATGGATCGTCGGCCCTCATGCTGGCCTGTCACCATGGCAATGCCGACCTGGTACGGCTGCTCCTGGCACACCCGGCCTGCGACAGCAGCCTGATTGACAAGGTGAGCTGTATAGGCAATTAACAAGTAGGTGTTTAACTTCCAGTCCTGAGAAGTGCCTTGCCAGTCAGCAGAATTCAAGGAACTATATGACAGTAACAATGAAATCAACCTCATAAGGCTGCTGTGCGATTTAAATGAGAGATACGTGGTAAATGCTTGGAGCCTTACAGCTGGTAAACCCACAAACCCAGCCTTTGACAACATCATCCTGGGGGAATGTGCCCAGGCCTGGCTTAGCCCCAAGCCTCATCTGGTCATGACAGCAATAGCGGCATATGGGCTTTGAGACCACAGCTTGGACTGGAAAGCTCTACCGTCCAGTGGGGACCCTGGAAAGCCAGATCAAGGAACCAACTGTACAGAGTCATCTTTGTAGTCATTAAACCGGAAATATGTCTCTGACATTGATGCACTTTATGGAGTGGCCCATTTGATTAAGCCAGCCTCCTTGAAATTGCATTTCCAGACTCAGGCCTCTTTAATATCTTCCTTATAAGGTGATGAAAATGATGATGATGATGATAATGATAACTAACATGTATCAAGGGCTAATCTGGCTTACTGCCAGATACCCTACTGAGCATTTACCCTGGACCATCTCATGCAAATCCCACAACAACCTTGTGAGGTTGACTCTTGCTGCCACCACTTTGCTCAAGGAAATGGAGAAACCAAATGGTTAGGTGACATACCCAAGATCACACAGCTAGTGGAACCCAGTGCCATCAAATTCCTGAGTCCATACTCAACTGTCCCATCATTGTCCTTGTCACACTGAAGTGTCCATGCCTCTGGCTCCCAGCTGAATCCCCACACCCATGTATCAGTGAATGAATTGGCAATTGAGTGAATGAACCCCTAAACTTTGGAGGCAGATCAGCAGTAAGAGTTCCTGCTCCTGATCATTACAGTCAGTGATATTTCTGGAGTACTCATGGGAACTAAGCTTTTTCATGTACTACCTCTAATCTTCTGAATAACCCAGTGAGGGTAGGTACTGTGATCCCCGTATCTTACTGATAAGGAAACGGAGGCCCAGAGACATTATGTAGCTGTCCTTAGATTACAAGCTGCTGGTTCTCAGAGCAGGAATTCAAGCCTAGGTCTGACTTCAACATCCTTAATGTTGGCACTATAATGCTTTAAATAGACATCTTTATACTTCTTCAACATCCACCATTCAAAGAGAATAAAAGCCTGGAGAAGGGAAGAAAGTCTGCTTGCTGCTCAGGGACAGCACCTCTTACTGGGCCATGCCTAAACTACCTGAGATTGATTCATCAGTGATTAGACCTGCTGAGCGCCTCAAGTCACACCTAGACAGCAGACATCTGGTCCAGTGTCTCTAGGTCCCATAACCCCAGCTTCACCCCAAAGCCATTTCTGACATCATTAGAGAGCACAGACATTCTTATAGTAACAGGGGTGGGCTGTGGAAATCAGAGCCTCCTTTTCCAAACATTATGCAGTCAGACAAAGGATCTGTGTTTATGAGCTCCCTGCTGGGTTGCCCTGGGGGAGGAGGCAGCCCTTAACTTGGAACAGGCCTGTACATCAAAGGTCCATGGCCCTCTTAGGAGTGACCACTGCTGTTGCCTGGAAGAGGCCTGAGAGGGGAGGCCTGTGGGACAGGCAGGACATGGGCTTGGGAAGTCCCTGGTTAGCCGGGATAATCAGGCAGTGAATCTGAGAGCTCCCCTGGGCACTCTGGAGGCCTGTCACAAGAAAGAGAGAGCTAAGAGGCTGCTTTCTGTGGGTAAAGGAACAGCCATGCGGGGAGGGATCTGTTGCATTTTGGACAACCCAATTAGGATTGTTAGAAGCGTGGATTTAAAATGAAATGCTCGTGAGTTTGAATCTGGATTCAGTGACTGTGTGCCTTCAGGCAGGTCACCTAGCCACTCTGAGCCTCTGTATGCTCATCTGTAAAGTGGGAATAGCAATGGACTGTACCTAAATACTGTAATGTTTAGAAAGACCACATCTGACATCTGGGAGGTACACAGTTGATGGTAACCATTGTCATTATCATGACGAGAGCTAAAACAAAACAACCACCACATCAATGAGTAGGGACCTCGGCATTCACAGGCAGTATCTGGAGAGAGTAGGGAGAATTAGGGGAGCCAATCAGACCATACTCGGTTTAAGGTCAACATACTTGATTTAGTCCAGTGGTTCTCAGTCAGAGGATGGTTTTGCCCTCCAGAGGAGATTTGACAATGTCTGGAGACATTTTTATTTGTCACAAGTGGGGAAGGAAGTGTTCCTGGCACCTACTGAGTAGAGGTCAGAGATGCTGCTAAACATCCTACAATGCACAGAACAGCAAAGAATTAAGAATTATCTGGCCCAAAATGTCAACAGTGCTGCCATTGAGAAACCTTGGTTTAGGCGAATTCTGGAAGAGCCAGGCCTGAGCACCAGGCTGACTGCAGTTCAGAGCAGGGCTCCAAGCCTAGAAGGGAGGGAGTGGAGTGCTACACAGGACATGGGCAGAAATCTATCATAGCGGAAGGCAGAGTGTGTTTGGGAAATCCCAGCCAGCACAGGTGCCCAGGGAGTGTGGGCAGCAGACCCACAGGCAAGGCGAGTCTGGGCCCCACCATGCCCAAGCTCGTGCTGCCTGACTGGCTCAGGGTTGGCTCAGGGTTCACACCCAAATTTCCCAAGGGTGACTTGGGTGAGCACAGTGTCTACATTCACAGGGTGAGAAATTTCCATGGGAGGAGGGGACTATTGAGGGAGGGACCCTAGCCAGTACCAAGGCTTGTGTACCTGGCGCTTTGCATTTAAGGGGAAAGTCCAGCCCTGTCATAATCCCCATGCCATTTCAATACTCATCTTTCCTCTGGAGGCTTAGATGTTAACAAGCAGGGAATATTTGGGAATTCCCTTGGAAGACTGAGAGAGAATTCATGTCCTGAAATTGGTTTTTGCCATCAGCATTTAAAGTTTGATATAAATACAGAACTCCCAGAAGAGCCGACAAGGCATGTTCTCTAGGTGTAGAAGGCAATTCCAGGAAATCAGCCACCCAGCCCCTTCAGGGCCACTGGTGTGACAGTGCAGGGAGTTAGTGGTAAGGGCTGAGCACTGGGCCCCAGAGGCACATTCTTTGAAGGGCTTGTTTTGGTGGCTTCTTCAAAGTACCCATCAAATTGAAAACTCCTTGAAGATAGAGGTTATGTCTTGCTCATCTTTGCCTGGAACATAGAGAGTTAGTGACGAGGTCTCGTCATATTAAAAGACACCCCCCAACACATGCATGCACATGCACAGAGGTGCCGGCTCCCTGAGCCCCTCCATCTCCTCAGGTCGCAGAGTCTGGGTCTCCATAGCCAGGCCTGCAGTGCTGCTGAGCATGGACTCGCCACACCTGGCCCCCACTGGAGCCCCCTGCCATGGCTTATCCCCAGGGTCCTGGAAGAGGCCTCTGAGGGACACTCGCCCTCCCCAGGTGGTCTTTCTGGCCACACTTCCTGAGCTGAATGGGGCCACCACTCTCCGTTCTGCAATTGAGGAGCCCTGTTAAAAGGTGCATGTCCATGGGTGGCTCCTTCCCGTAGTGACAGTAATCCTCCCTCTTCATGTTTGCACAGGGCCTGAGCATTGACAGGGCACAGTGGATGGAGTGCAGCATGCAGGAGCACAGGGTCTTCTTATGGGGCTTTTACAGGACTCCCCTGTTTAAAATCTTTGATTTGTTCCAGTATTTTCCAATCTAAGAAAATACCCATGAGGACTCAGGTTGCCCAGGCTCTTCACCAGCTTGAAGTGAATGTCCTGATGCCATCGGGCAGCATGCACTCTTTCAAAAATGCTTGCTGAGTGCCAGCCAAATGCAGCTGTGAACAGGGAGATTGTCTGCCTTGTGGAGACCGAGATTTACCAAATAACCCCACACATACCAATGTGTCAAGGGTGGCAAAAGAAAAATCCAGGGAGTCATGAAGCCTTTCCAGGGAAAGAACTTCATATGCATTGTGAAGGCCCTGTGCCGCCCTTCAGGGTCCCACTGAAAGGCCCCTTCCTTCCTCTGCTTGCCCCTCAACATCCCTGCCCCAGCCCATCCCCCTGCACACAGTGCCCTCCTCTCCCAGGAGCTGTCTCTGTTCCTCTCTACCGACTCCCTTAGCTTTTTGCCGAGCGTGTGTGTGGGCCCTGGTGGCAGCTGGATTCCATCCTGGTGCACAGGGAAAAGCCTGAAGACTTTTAAGCTGGGTGTTAACACTTCCCACCAGCTTGTGTGAAAGAATCGTCCACACTTCAGAAAGTGATTCTGTATGTATACAGTAGAGAATGTCTAGTGGGGTCTTGGGTGTCCCCTAGCCATCAAACCCATTTCTGTAGCAAAATGTAAAAACATTCACACTGAGTAGGCTAAATAAAGATCACAGATAGACTCAGCTTGGGTTTTACATTCAAATAAGTTACCAAAAAAGTGTGGTTTTCGGAGCTGTTTAGACTTCAGAATCCTGGATATGGATTGTGCCCACTCATAAGAGACGGTGGCTGCCCTCATGGAGCTCAGCATCCACCAAGTCACCTTGGCCTTTCCCTTCAGTGCTCTGTAGAGAATGAACCGTGTCACCTTACTGGAGCCCTTCTGGGTGCTCCTCCTCTGGACAGTGAGACGGTCAGCTTCCTGCACTGCCGGGGCAGTGTGAAAAATGCCAGGGCATCATGCATCAGGCTGAAAATGTGCACGTCCTTCGATGCTGTGAGCCCACTTCTAAGAGTCAGTCCTTGGGAACCGAATAAAAACAGGAAAATGCTTTTTGCACTAAGTTTATGATGGTGGAGACTTGGAAACAACGTTAAGTCTCCAATAGAAGGGAAATGGTTAATAAATTATGGAATGTTATATAGCCAAAACCAAAAATCATACCTTATGATGACCGTATAAGAACAGGGGAAAGTCTTATAGCAAACCACGGTAAGTTAAAAGTAGAAGCAGATCCAAAATTTATATACACTATTATTCCTCTACTTAAAAACCCACAAATTTGCATAGGAGAAAAGACTGGAGGGAAACACACCAAAATGCTACCTTTCATTTAGGTCCATGTAGTAGAATAGAAAGAGTTATTCTCTTCTGTTTTCCAGTTTTTTAAAAAAGTGTTAAAAACCAAATGACCCTTCTTTATTTGCATTGGCACAGATTTACCAGGAGTGAGTGCTGTTTCTGTGGAAGGGGCCCTGTTTCTCATGAACCTCGCGCCATTTGAATCTCTTCCTCTCTGAGGGTCTCTGGATGCTTGGACTAGACTCCTGCACTCCAGGCATATGCCCTACTCCCAGCTCGCCCTTCCCCTTTGGGGCGGGAGGCAGACAGGATAAAATTTGTTTCTCTTTTTCTTTTCCCTCTGTAGGCTGGCCGCACAGCTTTGTCCATCGTTCTGCAGTCACCCACCCATGTGGAAATTGCAGGGCTTCTGCGGGCCCACGCGGAGCAGGGCAGGTCCCTGGGGATGTAGGGGCTGTGGAAGAACTGGCAGCCGGGAACAAAAGACTCCTTCTCTGGACTCCTCCTTCACCCTTAGAGAGGGCAGAGGTCATGGCCAGAGGGCCGCCCCTCCAGAGAAGAAACTATGTCAAATATGCACATACATTCCTGTTGTGTAATTCTGCTCAGTAGGATGCTTTGTAGTTTTTGCCTTAGGCCAAGCCCCCAAACTACGCGGACTTCAGAGCAGGGTGCAGGGTGCAAGGTGTGGGGTGCATTGGTGTCGTCCAAAAATCCCAAACATCTTCAGCCTTGAATTCCTTGTGACCCTCCCCTTTGTTGCACTGTGTGACAAGCAGGCAGGCAGGAGCACATTCGCACAATTAGAAAAGCAATACTTTTTACGTGGAATTTTAAAGTACAGTCCTTTTTTTAAAAACTCAAGTATATATAAATATGTTCCACTGAATATGCATGTCTAGAGAGGATGGGAGGGGACTTAAGCAGGCACCCTGTAAACCATTCTCTAGAAGACACGAGGAGAATCACCGCACACACAGGAGAAACTGCACAAGCCCCATTTGGGGCCTTTGTGTAGATGGGGTTGTCAGAGAAATCTTAAATTCAGACAAGGTATGAGGAAGCGTTTTGGCATCAACACCAGATATAAGTCTTGACTATTTTCTGAGTCATCAAGTTACTCCAATTTGGTCTGGGGAAATTGGAATTAATCAGAAAATCCAGTCCAACGAAGCATGCCACAGAGTCCAGTTATATCAGCTATTGTGAACCTGTGAAAGAAACACACGAATCAGAGCAAGCTTCCTCCTGGGAATGGGCTGTTGTCATCCAGAATCCACCACGCTTCCTCCATAGCCGCATCCACAGCCTCATGGTAATCCCCGGCACTTCCCTTCATAGCCCCTAGGAGCAAACGTGCTCGGAGTGTTCTGAGGCTCCTGCCTGCAGAGCCTTCAAGCCTGGGCTGCAGCCAGAGCATGTGAGACAGGCAGGGCAGGGCAGGGCAGGGCCCTCTCTGCACTGACATCTCTCTCTACCGGACAATTCTTTCTTAAGCTTCCATATTCTCTGGGGCCGCACGTGCATGGTTCATAATCATAGCTCACACAAGGTTATCTATGAACGTGTTCTTTCTTAAAATCTCCTATGCAAAAAAAAAAAAAAATCCCCCTTATATAAAAAGAAGAGACATCAAAGTTTGGTGAGGCTCACTGGAAACCCAAAAGCTTGAGTTCTTCTTGTGGATTTTGCTTGGTGCCAATTTGCTTGGTGCCCCTTGGGTGACTCAGAAGTCTCCTTGGGCCTCAGTTCCATCATCTCTAAAAACAGAAACCATCATACAACCTACCTCCTGGGGGTGCTGCAGAAGGAACAGCTGATAGAAGTTTTGGGATCCAATTCGTAACCCATAAAGGCTGTCTACAGAAATGGTGCAGCAAATTTCCTTAAGCCGTTGTGATTCATGAGAGGCTCAAAGTCCCAGAGCAGGAACAGTGACATGTGTTGAGACTGCTCAGAGGTACAGAGAATGGAGCAAATAATGAGCTAAAAATGTTTTAAATGGGTTTATTTTGACCTCAAAACATAACGTAAGAGCAGAAACTTACATTAATGTTCTAGCCCAGTGCTTTGCAGACATTTATGTGCATACAAATCACCTGGGATCTTGTAAGAAAGTGGCAGGTCTGGGGTGGGGATTGAGATTCTGCATTTGTAACCAGTTCCCAGGGGATGCTGATGCTGTTGGGCCAGAGCTACACTTCAAGTAGCAGAGCTCTGGCCTGTCCTTATTGTTTGTATATTAAAATGCTGCCTCTCAATCTTCTGTCTCAAAATTTCTTTGCATCTCTCTGCTCCTGGTTCTTAGGAACTTGCAGTGAGTATCATTTTTGCTCTTGTGTCTTTGCAGACAGTAGGGGGTCTGTGTCCTATAATGCCAGCTTAGGATCTATTTCTGCATCTCATATTCGGGTGGTAACTTTCATTGGGTCATCTTCTTTTTTTTTTTAAATATCTCATTTGAGTCCAGCTATTGAAAACAGCTTACTCACCAGAGAAAGCAAACTGGCTTTCCTAGAACTTGAAAACTACTACTACTCATCATTCTCATAAAGACTTTATCCATCCTTTCTGAGATTTGATTGTGTTTTGGCAGCTGGCTGGTACAGAGATCTGAACCCTAACCTCGGTGTTTATAACACCATGCTCTAACCAACTGAGCTAACCAGCCAACCCCCTTTCTGAGATTTTTAATAATTTTCTTTTAGTCTTGAGTTATGACTATGAACGCCTGATCTAATTCCTTATAACCATTCCATTCTACTGGAATGTCTGAGCCCAGAACGTGGTGAGATGAACAAGCTTGTCTCCCTGTTACTGTCCCTTGGCTGTAGAATTCATTCAACAAATATCTATTGAAACCAGCCAGGTGCCTGACACTGTTCCCAGCACTGGCTTCTAGAAAGCAGCTTTGGCTCCCTCTGCAAAAACAAGGCTTTCCAGGACTTTAAGCCAAAGCCCCTTTGATTAACACATTTGTTACATGTCTGGCCCAGCACCACCTCCAAACAATATAAATCAGGCTTACTGGGGACAGGTGCTAAGCTCAGGCCTGGGAGAGACCCACAGACGTTTCAGCCCTCCTCATTTCCTTCATGGAGCTTACGATCTGCCTCTGGGAAACAGGACACATGTGCCAATAGTAAGGCATAGAGCAAGCAACATTTTTCATTCTGTAAATGTTTATAGAGGGCAAAGGGAAAAAAAAAATTATGGAGTGCCTACCGTGTGCAGCATGGGGCTTACGTTAGGGACATCACAGTGAGCACAGGGCAGTCTGCCGCCATCTCCTAGGGAAAAAACAGAATGGTGAGAAGGCAGCCCAGAGTGCTATAGGGGTATCAATACAGGGCATCAGGGCTGGTCTTAGGAAGTCAAGGGAGGAGGGGGCATCTGAATCAAAAACTTAAAGATTAGTGGATATTAGCCAGAAAATAAAGAGAGAGAGATGAGGAGAAGTGAGGGTGTACCAGGCTGAGAGATGAGTACTGCCAAGCCTGGAAGACGGGACAGCAGGCATTTGGGGACCTTTACTCGGTTCAATATGACTGTCATGTTTGACTGGGACACTGAGATCAAAAGATGTAAGAGATAAGACTATAAATACATGGAGACCAAATCATAAAGTGTCCCAAAATCTGTGGTAAGGCTTTATTCCAAAGGCAATGGAAAGCTATTGAAAACCAGACTTAAGATTGAGAAATCCATTTCTCTAATCCTCATCAACACGTTTATCAGGCACCTCTACTCCCTTCCAAATACTGTATTTGGGGCTGGAGATACACTAGTGGGCAAGTGAGGCACAGGGTTTACATCAGTTTAGAGGGCAGAAAGACAAGTCATACAATGCAGTGTGATCTGTGGTACAACTGGGAGAGTAAAAGGTGCTTTGGGGGTACATAGGTGGGACCCTCATCCAAGTTGGAGGGTGGGGAGGGGTCCAGGAAGGCTTCCTGAGGGATATTTAAGCGGTCTGATGGATGAGTAGGAATTAGCCAGGAAAGGAGGAGCAGGAAGATGTTCCAGACAGAGGGAGAAGCATGAATAAAGCGCCAAGATGAGAGAGAGAGCATGGATTTGGGACATTAAAAGAATTTCAGGGCTAGCTGGTTACCAGTCAACACTGAATAAACAATCAAACTTTCATGTTCCTGGAGAAGGAAAGGGAAGTACTGTACGATGAGGCGAAACAGAAAGCCATGGTAGCACGTTTGGACTTAAATGAGGAATTAGGAGCCCAGGAAGCAATATCACATTCACACTTTAGAAAGAGCACTCCAGTTTTTTGAGCACGAGTGACATTTATTCAACAAATATTGGTGGACTGTCTAATCGGGACCCTGGGATCCAGAGTTCATGGTTGGATGGAGGGGACAGGGGTAGGCCAACTGTGACCGTGTAATGTGGTAAATGAAGGAGGTCTAAATAGTGCTGTGGAGACAGATTAGGCCAGAGGGAGTCAGGGAAGCCTCACAGAGGAGGTGGCTTTTGAGCTAACCCACAAGGATGTGTAGGAGTTTGTCAGGACCTTCGGGACAGACCAGCAGGCTTGAAGACATTGTAGGTGAAAAGGCAGGGCCTGTCGCGCAGTGAAGAGAATTTCAGGATGACTTCAGGTTAGTTTGTGTGGGAGAAGTGACTGGAGGAGATGTGAGAGGGCGGTTGGGAGACATGTCTCACTTCTGTTAGGATATTATATTAAGAATTTGGACTTGAGCGTGTAACTTGAGGGGGAATTCCTGACCCTTCTGAGAATCTAACACTGTCTTCAAAGTTGGCATGTAACTTCAGGGATTCAGAAATCTGCACTTAAGATCTTACTTGTATGAGCAGTGGGGGAGCCATTGAAGGATTGCTAAGCAGTGGAGCCATATGACCAGATTTGCTCTTTAGAATGATAACGGGGGAGACTGGAAGCAAGGGGATCGGTTAGTGGTTCTTGTGAGTCACTGGGTATAAAGCAGTAAGGGTCCATGCTGGCATCAGTGGGGATAAAGGATGGGACCCTATGGAAAGGCATCGAGAATGTGCCAGGATGTGGGGACAAACTGGATGGTGGAGAAGGGTCAAAAATGGGTGACAGGAGAATGATAGTACCATTGTCCCCCCAACATCCACTCTTCCCCTCCTTTTTAGTAATAGAATCCCCAACTTTTAGCTGGGCATATGACCACCCAGACCAGAGACCCCAGTTGCCAGCCTCCCTGCAGCTCCATGAGACCACATAACTAAGTTCTGGCTGATGGGATGTGAAGGAAATGATGTGTACAAACCCTGGCTCCTGCATTTATTTTTTGTTTGATTTTGGTTTTTTAGTGGCTGGACAGGGCTCCTGTATTTAAAGGGAAGGGAAATATATTTCCCCCTTCCCTCTAGCTAGAACGTGGCAGCAACCCATCTAGACCTACAAAGATGAGGCAAACACCCCAGGGATGACAGATAGCAGGTCAGAAGGAGCTAGGGTCCCTGCATTAGTCCATTTCTGTAACAGAATACCTGAAACTGGGTAATTTTTTTTTTTTTTTGTCTTTTTTACTGACCGGCAATGGGATCGCAACCCTCGGTGTTGCGCCTGCACCACACTCAGCCAGTGAGCAGGAACCGGTCTCCACGTGGGATCCGAACCCTCGGCGGGAGCGCCTCCACGCTCCCAAGTGGCGCACTCTCCAGTGTGCCACCGGGCCGGCCCAAAACTGGGTAATTTTTAAGAAACAATATTTATTGCCTACAGTTTCGAAGGGTAGGAAGTCCAAAGTCCAGGTAACTCATCTGGTGAGGGCCTTTTCCTGTTGGTAACTCATCTGGTGAGGGCCTTTTCCTGGTAAGGGCCTTTTCCTGGTGGTAACTAACTCATCTGGTGAGGGCCTTTTCCTGGTAAGGGCCTTTTCCTGGTGGTAACTAACTCATCTGGTGAGGGCCTTTTCCTGGTAAGGGCCTTTTCCTGGTGGTAACTAACTCATCTGGTGAGGGCCTTTTCCTGGTAAGGGCCTTTTCCTGGTGGTAACTAACTCATCTGGTGAGGGCCTTTTCCTGGTAAGGGCCTTTTCCTGGTGGTAACTAACTCATCTGGTGAGGGCCTTTTCCTGGTAAGGGCCTTTTCCTGGTGGTAACTAACTCATCTGGTGAGGGCCTTTTCCTGGTTCTCACATGGTGAGAATGGGTTGAGCAAGAGTGAGCTAAACTTCTCACTAGCTCTCCTTTTAAAGCCATCAGAACCATACCCATTACTCCATGATGGATCAATCCATTCACAAGGACATAGTTCTCACAATCTAATCACCTCTTTAAGGCCCAAATTTTAATTACCATAATAGGATTTCCCACCCTCTTAACAGTTACAATAGGGATTAAGCTTCAATGAGTTTGGGGGAACATTCAATCCACAGCAGTCCCCAACATCATAAAGCTGTCATATTGGTTCCAGATTGCTTATTCCTCATTTGATACATGAGCAAGAAATAATCTTCTAACACATTTAAGCCATTGCACATTTGGATCTCTGTTGTAGTAGGGGCTGGACAAATGCACTCAGCACCTCATGGCAGTCTCAAGGGTCTAATGCTGTGGGTAGTGGGTTTCAGGATGGGAAGGCCCTCTGGAAGGAGCATCCCTTCAGTGGCGAGGTATAATGGATGTCTCTTCATAACACCTGCCCCTGTTCCATGCCTGCAGCTTTGCAGAAAGTGAAGCCTTGTGTCCCTCTAGCAGATTCCTGGATACAGATTCTGCACCCCAAGGCAGCCACACCTTAAGCGAATTGGTGCCTTTCTGGCCTGTTGTGGAAATATGGGCAGGACCACTCAATTACCTGAGAAGTCTGAATGAAGAAACATGTAAAAGTTTTAGGCAGTAGCAGTGGGTTATGGTTAGGGAGTGAGAAGACAGCAAAGCCATGAGTGGAGTGAGGCATGCAGAGAGAGGCGGGATTTGCACGAGTAGAGGCCCAGACAAGCTGGAAGTAATGAGCAAGGAGCAGCTCTGAGGGAGAGAAAAGAGGGAGCGTGGAGAGAAAATAAGCTCGTCAAGTCGATGTCTATCGGACTATCTGCCTAGTCTTCTTTGCTGGGCAATTCCCCTGCCCCATCCAGCATCCGCGTGACTGCAACAGGGGCTGCCACGTTCCCACAAGAAGTCTTGGTCACTGGCCATTGAAGGATGGACACTGGACACTACCTGGGCCAATGAGTCCCTCTCCTGGGGATTTTGGAGCTGGAGTTTAGGAGAGAGATTCCGTCTCCTTCTGGTGTCAGGCTTGTAACATGTAGATCTCAGGAACTACTGGTGGCCTGGGTCAGCCTTGTCGTTGAGAGACAAAAAGACTTCAGCCAGAAAGACGGAAGCAGGTGTTTAGGACAAAGCACAGGTGGAAAGAGGACTCCCTGGCTTCTCCAGAGCAATGCCTCCCCTGAATTCTGTAACTCCCTGCTTGTTTTCTTTCCCCTGTCTCCTCTCTGGGTTGTGCCACATGGTGGGAGGCCACAGAGGCACGGTGTCTGGCATGGACATCTCAGGGCTGAGTCCCCACTGGAGCACTTGGCCACTCGGGCTCTTGATCTGTAAACCGGGAGACAATCATTCCTCCTCTGTTGCTGTAAGCATTTAATGAGCTAAAAAAGCACCCCCCATAATGCTTGGCCCCTATGGCAGAGCTTAATATATAGTAGATGGGCTTCCCCTTTCCTCTGGCCATTTGATCCTTTTCCCTAGACCTGGCCCCGTAGAATAGCAGTATGCCTTCACTGAGTACTAACAGTGCCCAGGCATCAGTCTTAAGGGCTTTGTATGAAGTCATTTGCTTCTCACAATAGCCCTATGAGATAGGTACTAATATTATCCCTGTTTTATATACGAAGAAAAGCACAGAGAGGTTAAGTAAGTCATCCAAAGCCACACAGCCTAGTAAACAGTAGTCCTGGGCTTTCAAGCCAGCAGACAGGCTCTGTGACTATGCTCCACTGCCTGCCATATGCCCAGAGCTCTTTTTCTCCCTCACCAGTGACTCAGGCTGGGGAAGGGGTCCTGGCTGCAGGGGGTGGACACTGTGGAAAGAATGAGCTGCTCAAGGATGCAACATTAAGTCAGTGGCTGACCTGCAGGTCTATGGCATGGCCCCAGGAGAGCAGGGACAAACACGCAGAGTGTTTGGGACTAAAACAGTAGAGGTGTCAGGATGCCCATGTGCTCAGCATTCCTGGGGAAGAAAGAGGCCTCTGTTCAGAGCACAGATGGTCTGAACCCCACATTGCCTCAATCGCCCCTAAGGAAGGAGTTTCCTACGTTCCAAATAAGTTCCTTCACTCCCTCTCCCATCCGGAGAGAGATGAGCCAGAACAGAGGAAGCCCAGCTGGTGTTCAAGGGGGGTCCCGCCTGACCTCCCCTCTGACCCGTCTCCATGGCCCACCCCCGGTTCACTTCCAGCTTGGGGAAGGCCTGGAAGCAGCTCCTGGGCCTTTGCTCTGAAGTAAACAGGACGCGTCTGCTGTTGGATGGGGACTGGCAGAGCACATCCTGCAGTCCTCACGTTGCCTTAGAAGGGAGAGAATTTCCACCCTTGTCCCCAGAAGGGAAAACTACGGGAGAATACCTTCCCTCGGCCCCCTCCCCCTGATTCCAGTGCTCAGATCCGGAGCAGAAAGGAAACAAAGCTCGGGCCCTGCCTCTCCGTTCTGCCCGCCCTCAGAGAGGGTGCAAGCTGCCCACTGTCCACTGCTGTGGGCTCAGCAGGGCAGGCCCGGCCATGTGGGGGACACTGCGGTTCTGCCTGTGACCGGAGTGACCGTGTGATTCTACGCTCAATTCTGCCCGCCCTCAGAGAGGGTGCAAGCTGCCCACTGTCCACTGCTGTGGGCTCAGCAGGGCAGGCCTGGCCATGTGGGGGACACTGCGGTTCTGCCTGTGACCGGAGTGACCGTGTGATTCTACGCTCATGTGTTAGGATGGTCACAGTACACTTCAAAGCTGCCTCCTTCTTTTGAGCTTTAATCGGTCACGAAGTTGATGTCTGCCTCTGGTATTTTATCTTTCGGTTGGCTCCTGGTTTGGGAAATGAGAAAAGGAATGTTATTTATTGCCCCCCCAATGCTCTTCCCCCAAGTCCCACACTGTCCCTCGTCAGCACAGTGGTCTTGGAGATGAGGCCTCACCTGGTTCGGCTGAGAGAAGTGGGGTGGAAAAAGAGGGGTGGAGCCACAGGGCAGATGAAGGGGGCACTGCCAGACGCTGTTGACCAGCTCCCTGCCACTGCACATCTCTAGGGGTGCCATCATTGTGTTCCAGTGAGTGGCACCTTCAGGAGTTGTGTTCTGGGAGTTGCCCTTTACAGAGGATGAAATGGTGCCCCCTGGAGTTGTGCAACAGAGGCCCTAGGTCCCTGTGTGAGGTAGGATGGGAGGCCTGGTCAGACAGACAGGTGGACGGAGATGCGGGCAAGACCATAGCAGGGGGTAGGGTTTGCCGTCAAGGAGCCTGCCCAGAAATCAGAGGGAGCGAGTCAGTGCCCCCTGGTGGGGCTCAGCCCAAGGAGCAAGGACAGCAGCAATTATGGAGCTACCTACATGCCATCACCAGTCAGACGTGATCTGGGCTGTAAAACACTCTCAGTCCAGCAGGACGCAGGAACCAGAGGGGTGAGACATGGGAACCAGAAGGGTCAGCTCAGACAGCACTGAGCAGGCTTTGAAGCATGACTAGGAAGGAGTCCACATGGCTGAGAGGTAGTCGGTGGGGGGCATTCCAGACAAGGGGACAGGCCGGAAAGGGTGCTGGGATGTCCTCTGCCATTGAGCAGTGGGTGGGTTCCTGGGGCTAATGTACCTGGGGGATGACAATATCTTAAAAGCTATTGTTTATTGATAACTCACTGTGTTAACATGCTTAACACTGATACTAGGTTTGCTGAGAGTCTGAACATCACACACAGGCTTGCAGGCCCCAACATACCCTGATAGGCCACAACTTAAATACCACTCCATACTCCTGGAATTCCTCTAGATTTCCCTCGGGTGGGCTCAGGGAGGAGGGAAGGAAGGTCCATGCGGATGGCACTGGCACTCTGGCCTCTTAGAAAGTCCTGAGACTGTATCAGTTGTCTCTCTTTAGAATGTGGGCCCAGGGCTGGCCCGTGGCTCACTTGGGAGAGTGTGGTGCTGATAACACCAAGGCCACGGGTTTGGATCCCTATATAGGGATCCAAACCCGTGGCCTTGGTATTATCAGCACCACACTCTCCCAAGTGAGCCACGGGCCGGCCATCCCTCTATAGGGATGCAAACCCGTGGCCTTGGTATTATCAGCACCACACTCTCCCAAGTGAGCCACGGGCCGGCCATCCCTCTATAGGGATGCAAACCCGTGGCCTTGGTATTATCAGCACCACACTCTCCCAAGTGAGCCACGGGCCGGCCATCCCTATATAGGGATGGCCGGCCCGTGGCTCACTTGGGAGAGTGTGGTGCTGATAACACCAAGGCCACGGGTTTGGATCCCTATATAGGGATGGCCGGCCCGTGGCTCACTTGGGAGAGCGTGGTGCTGACAACACCAAGTCAAGATCCCCTTACTGGTCATCTTTTAAAAAAAGAAAAGAAACTGTAAGCAATAAATGTTGTTTTTGCTTTATAAATCACCCAGTTTCAGGTATTTTGTTATAAGCAACATAGACTAATACAGTGACCTTATTTGACTTTATTTGAAAAAGTGTCTTTGCAGATTGTTAAATAAAATTATAGGAGGCCATTGTTTTGTACTAAACTCCTATACTAGGCCTTCAAAGACCAGACTAAAAATCAAAATAGTTACTCCTGCTGAGCTCCACATCACCAAACCTAAACTAAATTGTGGTTTGACCTTCCTAGAAAGAGATAACAGCCCATTTCCCAAACAGGCCAGTTTAATTCTTCAATAGATGTGATAATGAAGTTCCTTCTGCTTTAATCCTTACACACAAAACATAGCCTGCAGTAACCTGATGTTAAATAAAAAGTTATTTTTCTATTGTTCTGTCTCCTTGTCCCCATCTTACCAGGAAAGTAACTTTGAAATGACCAATCTGCTTTTCGTTCTTTGTTTCTGCTGTCTTCAGCTTTTTCTGTCGATAAAGCCAACCTCCTGTACTCGGTTCATTGGAACACATTCTATTTTATGGAATGAAGTGCTGCCTGACTGTAGAATTGCAATAAAGCCAATTAGAATGAAGCAGCCACAAGCCAAGGAATACCTGGAACCACGAGAAGTTGGAAGAGGCGAAGGACCGATTTCTCCCTAGAGCCCCAGAAGGAGGATAGCCCTGCCAACACCTGGCCTCCAGAATTGCAAGGGAATAAACTGCTGTTGCTTTAAGCCACACAGTTTGTAGTAATTTATCATGGCAGGCAAAGAAAACTAATACAGTGGTATTTTACAAAAATATTGGTTGATGATGAATTTGGAAGAAAATTTTTGTTCTTAACCACAAATAGTTCAAGAAGCACTACTCTGGGCCGGCCCGGTGGCCCACTGCTACAGTGCGCCACTTGGGAGCACAGCTGCGCTCCCGCCGAGGGTTCGGATCCCACATACAGATCAGCCACTCACTGGCTGAGCGAGGTGCGGGCGCAACACCGAGGGTTGCGATCCCGTTGCCGGTCACGAAAAAAGACAAAAAGGAAAAAAAAAAAAAAAAAAGAAGCACTACTCTACATAATGTTGCATGCAATGAATTATGTTTGATCTGTTTACGTGTCCCTCTTCCTCTCTAAACTGTGGACAGAGAGCAGGTTGGGAAACTTCATATTTCTTCAGCTTTTATTTTCTATTGTCTACCTCCTGAACTCACACCTAGTAGACAACAATAAATTGAATTAACATGTAGGTCCAAGCTGGAACACCCACGGCCATATGTTGAACATAAAACTAATGCCTTTATCTTGTTGGGCTAGAGGAACTCTAGCCCGAATCTGCTCTGTCTGAGTCACGATGAGTTCCAGAACTTGGGGAGAGGCTGAGATTACAGATGAGAGTGTCAAATGCTGTTTTTTTGAAAATACCACCAGAACAGCGTGTTGATAAGACAAAGGTGAGTTCATTCTTATCTCAGTAAAGATTGAGTTTTTAGCTTCTCGGAGAAAGGAGGGATATTTAAAGGTTTTGGTATGTGGTCTAAGGTATGCCTTTCAATGTGGGCCTGATTAGGATTGGGTAAGGGTCATGATATAAAGATTTAGAATTGGTGGACACAGCAAGGGGAGCATTTTTGAGGTGAGGGGTTCAAAGAGTCCTAAGAAGTAAACTGTTGTTTGATGCTTTGTGCTAAAGAGTTGAACAGGTTGATAATCATTTAAATAGTTTTTTGGATACTTCCTGGAATAAACAAAAGTTACTTGCGACTTTGATTTTCCTGAGCAAGAGCTTCCTAGAACCTTAGTTACGTTAATGAAGACAGGAAAGACGAAAGTGATAATGCACAGGGTGGCTGTGTGGATGCAGATGGTTTCAGTTCTCAGGAGTCACGTGGCTCAACCGAAGAGATAAGAGAGCCAAGGAGGCTGGGAGCTGGTGGCCTGGACACCTATCAATCACTTATCAGTACATTAAAAAATAATCCTGCAAAAGAAACTCCCATCCCTCCTAACCACATGCACAATAATGCCCGTTGAATACATGTTCACTGTTCTCTTGGCACTGATGCCATGGGAAGCCATTTGGTCTTTCCCACCACATTCCCTCTCCTTCTGGCTGTGGTTTAGCCTTGACTCCATCATGGACTAGAATAGATGTCCAAGATGTGAAAGCACTTCCTTTTTATCTCCTAGAGCCCACGGTTTGTATGAGTATTTGTTGGTAGACAAGTCACATACGATTACACTGGTGACCTTTTCCACACCACTCCTGGTCTGTGTGCAGTCGGGAAGCAGGAGGCTGCCCTGCAGCTTCCAGAGTGATTACCCTGTTGCAGACATCAGTCAAAATGAGTGGGCCTAGCAGGGATGAATGCTGATGTGCTTGGAAAGGTCAAGCCATGCCGGCGAGCACACAGCCTCTAGTTGGGGGAGACACAGGCCTGTCTGGCCCGACATGAGAAGACCTGATCTAATTTCTAAGCAGGACCTAACTCCCTCGGATGAAACACCAGGCCTGATTTGCCTAGAAACTATTGGGAGTGGGAGGTGGAAATGCCTAACCTTTATTAAGGACCTGCAAGGCAGTTTTTACACATCATTTCATAGAAAAGTTCTGCATATCACAGTCTTTATAAATTCAATAATATTTTCAATATCCAGGAGAGGCTTCTATTTAAAGGAAACTTGTAGCAAACCTTCTCTGAAATTAAAGAAACATTCTGTTTTTGTTTTTTTCATCTAGTTGATGACCTCTTTTTGACAAAATCTATTATCCAGGAGAAAGCACCACTCAGTATTTTCCACTGAATACATGCTACCTGGTGAGGTGAAATTTCACCTCCCAACAACAACTCTCTAATATTTTCTCTGTTCATTGTGAACAAAATGAAAAGACCTATAGGGGTGAAGAGTCCATTCTTTCCAGAACCTACCTCCCATCAATGCTTCCATTCTGCTCTATAACTGCTTATAATGCTTCCATTCTGCTCATTTACTCGTTTAGTATTAGGAATGAGGGACCCCTCCAGAAGGAGGGGTCTTCTCCAACATTCTCATTTCCTCACTCTTCTATTACTCCTCCACCACGTGCAGCTTTGCTTTTTTGGGGGGTGGGGGGTGCTGGCCAATACAGGGATATGAACCTGTGGCCTTGGTTATAAGGCTGTGCTCTAACCATATGTGCAGCTTTGACCCAGCGACTTCCCATGGCTTAGTGCGGCTGCTACAGCAGTATGCTCCCTGGTTGTCCTCTCCCAGGTCTCTGCCTCGTTCTCTCTCTTTGAATCCCTTTAAAAGGCTTCATCCTCTTTTCTTCTTTTCTTCTTCCCTCTTCTCTAACACCCTCAAGCCTTCTCTATGAATACTTTCATCCAAACAACTTCCACACCCACATCTGAGACCTGACCTCTCTCTAGCTGTAGTTCATCCACCTGAGTGCTGATCTTGCAGGTGTGCCTGATGTCCCCTCTGTCCCTGTACCTCATACCCTTGTGCTGGCATCTGCTGAACCCCTTCTGAGCTCATGGCATCCTGCCCTAAATGAAACCTATCAGTCACTAGTTCCCCACAGCCTACAGAAACTCTGAACCCTAGCCTTGGATTCGAGATCCAGTGTAGTCTGGCTCCATCCGTCCTTTCCAAACATCCACCTCTACCCTCTTATCATACCCTCCAGGTAGAAACACTTCTAATTTTTCCCTACCTCTGAGAATTGCTTATTTTGTATCCTCTCTGCCTACTGTGATTTTTTTATGCCCAATGTCTGCGTGTTCAGATTTCTTTTTTTTAAGCCAGTCAAACTTAGCAATGGGAGCATGCTCAGATCTTACCCAGGGTTCTTCTCTGTCTTTTGGATTCAAAGTGCCAAAATACCTTAAAAAGTTAAGTCCCAAAAGGCCATCTCCAGTGGGTGTGACATCCTGGAAGGTCAACAGATGGCACAGTAGAGCCCATAGCCACTGCAGAAGAAAATTCAGTCACTGACTGCCATCACAGAAAGAAAGAAAAAAAAAAAAAAAAACCGTGAAAACTCATCTCTTTCTTTCTGTCTTTTTTTAAATTTTTTTTTTTTTTTTTTTGGCACTAGCAGGTTTAGGGATCTGAACCCTGTGACCTTGATATTACAAGGCTGTACTCTAACCAACTGAGCTAACATGCCAGCCCCCTTTTTTTTTCTTTTTCTTGAATTTAAATGCATTTTGTTTTTAGACAAACTACATGACTTTTTTTTTCTTCTGTAAAACAATACCTCCACTCCAAATAAATCCTGGTCAAAATAAATGACGAGGGCCGGCCCAGTGGCGCACTGGAGAGTGCGCCACTTGGAAGCACAGTGGTGCTCCCACCGAGGGTTTGGATCCCATGTGGAGACCGGTTCCTGCTCACTGGCTGAGCGCTGCCACTTGGAAGCACAGTGGTGCTCCCGCCGAGGGTTCGGATCCCATGTGGAGACCGGTTCCTGCTCACTGGCTGAGCGCGGTGTGGGTGCAACACCGAGGGTTGCGATCCCGTTGCCGGTCCCCAGTACGGGCATGACACCGAGGGTTGTGATCCCGTTACCGGTCAGTAAAAAAGACAAAAAAAGGAAGAAAAAAAAAATGACGAGCTTAAGATGACATCAGTCTCATTTACCTTAAGTCCAGGTGTTGTATGGATGACAAGCAGCAGCCAGTAATGACAGGTGAGTCAACTTCCTTCCATTTCTAAACCATCCTTAAAGAAAACCATATATGGGGTCACACCATCCTCACAGTAGTCCAGCAGAGCAACCATGCCATCTGAATTCACGTTTTCACCGATAAAAACTGGTAGTTTTTGAAAGTAGCAAGGATGTGCTTGATTTGTTCTGCAGCCCCTGTCATAAAAGGTTTTGTTCTTTCTGGACTCTGCTCTTTGAGTTTGCCTTTGATTGATTTCATGTAAACTTTGATATACTTCTTGTAGGCTTCTTTTGTGAAGTTGGTTTCCTGCAAGTGATGGACGGTTCATGACAATATCAACACGGTGATTACTGTGCCTTTGGTACCTTCTCCTCTGGGGTCTTCGGTGGAGGCATTACCTACTGTTACACTTCTTGCTGTGTACCAGAGATGTAAAAAGATTACTCAAAGCAACATGGATGCAATGAGAAGCCTGAAGGGACTGCACTTCAGCAACTCCCCTATTAGAAGGGGAAACTGGGTACAGCCCCAATTCAATTTTTGCTTGAGTTTTTGTTGTAAAGACAAGGAAATTACAGGAAAAAAAAACAGAAGGTTAATCAATCATAGTAAGAACATAAAGAAATTGGCTATGTAACAATCTTCATCCAAGCATGCATCATTCAAAATAGTTTAAACAATATACCATCAAAAGAGTCATAAATCTAAGCTATGTGACATGCAAAAGAAACAATAAGATAATTATTAAAGTGACTGACTTCTTTTTTTTTTTTTTTCCTTTTTGTCTTTTTTTGTGACCGGCAACAGATCGCAACCCTCAGTGTCGCGCCGGGACCGGACCGGGACCGGCAACGGGATCGCAACCCTTGGTGTTGCGCCTGCACCTCGCTCAGCCAGTGAGCGGGAACCGGTCTGTATGTGGGATCCGAACCCTTGGCGGGAGCGCCACCACGCTCCCAAGCGGTGCACTGTAGCAGTGCGCCACCGGGCCGGCCCAAAGTGACTGACTTCTTGAGAAACTCAAAGAAACAGCTTAAAGCAAAATGTGGGACAACCCCCATGTACTAACTACTCTAGCTGAATGTCCTTGGAAATCTTAACTCACATATTTTCCCATCATTTAAGTTTCATTGTATTAAGGGTTATTGCCCTCAGAACAATCCCTGTTTTGCTTCAGTTCTCTTGTTCACATTAAAGGTGTTAGACCTGTGTGAGTTTCCTTCTCACGATATCTTCCAATGAACCCATTATATTAACAATCAGTGCATACAATCCCTTACCTAAACAGTGATTAGAATTGATTTGGTGGGCTCTTGTCCCCTAGCTATAGCCTTTTGCCTCCTATCTGAGGAATTTTGTCCCATACACGCGTTACCTAAAAACCCTATCTAATAATCAAATAGGAATCAAGATTTCTAACCCTCTACAACCTAACGAGCCAGTATCAATATTACCCTCTGTCCTACTGACTGTCTTCCCCTGCACCTCCAAGCACAGCAAGCACGCACTCTCCCGGATCTTGTAAACATTGGAGCACATCTCACCATGGCTGACGAGGTTCCTGTAGCTAATCGTGATGGCGGCTGCAGGGAGCTGACAGAGGCGCTCTGGGGAGCAGTGAGCAGGCGGATGGAAAAGCCAAACTCACCTATTTCAAGAAGTTAGAAAAACAATAAAATAAATCCAAAGAAAGTAGAAAGAAAGCAATAAAGTTAAAACCAGGAGTTAATGATTAAGAAAACACAAAAATTGAATTTATAAATCTAAAAGCTGGATTACTGAATAGTACGGGTATCAGAAGCTACACTAAAGAAGAAAAAGGAAAAAGTACAAAAACACAAAATTAGAAATGATAAGGGGAAACTTGACCCATAAGTAGAGGAGATACAGATAGATGAGAGATTATTATATACTACTATAACCTAATAAATTTGGAAATCCAAATAAAATTGATGATCTTCTATGGAAATATATATTAACAAAATTGGATTGGAAAGAGATAGAAAGCCTAAACAAATTAATAAATGGAAGAAATGAAGAAAATCCTTATTTAAAAGCTCTAGTCCCAGATCATTTCACATGTGAATCTTTCAAATATTGTAAGAACAGGTTTATTTCATTTTGTTTTGGTTTTGGTTTTGGCAGCTGGCCAGAATAGATACTTCTGATGCTTTTAAACTGTTCAAGAGCACACAGAAATAAAGGAAATATATTAACTGATTTTTCAAAATCAACAAATCACTAGTCTAAGAACCTAATAAAGACAAAAATTACAGACCAATTTTAATTGTGAATAGAGATGAAGTGTTAAAAAAAGAAATATATACGTATATATACAAACCATATATAAATTATATATATATATCAAATTGAACCAGCAACACATTAAAACAGTAACACACCAAGACATGTGGGATTCATCCCAGAAATCAAGGAATCAAGGATGGATCTATATTAAGAAACTTAATAATACAAATTATTAATAAGTGAAAAGAGAGAAACTATTTGATTATCTTTATTAATGTTGAAAGTGTATTTATTTATTTATTTTTAAATTTTAATTTAATTTAATTTTATTTTATTTTTTTCTTAAATTTTATTTTGTCAATATACAATGTGGTTGATTATTGTGGTCCATCACCAAAACCTCTCTCCCTCCTCCCTCTCCCCCCTCCCACCCAGCAATGTCCCTTCTGTTTGCTTGTTGTATCAACTTCAAGGAATTGTAATTGTTATGTCTTTTTCCCAGCCCAGTTTTTGTGTGTGTGTGTGTGTGTGTGTGTGTGTGTGTGTGTGTGAATTTATTTATTTATTTTTAGCTCCCACCAATAAGTGAGAACATGTGGTATTTCTCTTTCTGTGCCTGACTTGTTTCACTTAATATAATTCTCTCAAGGTCCATCCATGTTGTTGCAAATCATGGATTTCATTCTTTTTTATAGCTGAGTAGTATTCCATTGTGTAGATATACCACATTTTCCATATCAACTCATCCAATGATGGACATTTGGGCAGATTCCAACTCTTGGCTATTGTAAAGAGTGCTGCAACGAACATTGGGGAACAGGTATACCTTCGACTTGATGATTTCCATTCCTCTGGGTATATTCCCAGCAGTGGGATAGCTGGGTCATATGGCAGATCTATCTGCAACTGTTTGAGGAATCTCCATACCATTTTCCATAGAGGCTGCACCATTTTGCAGTCCCACCAACAATGTATGAGAGTTCCTTTTCTCCGCAACCTCGCCAGCATTTATCATTCAAAGTCTTTTGGAT
>NW_007736742.1:30147-41771 GCF_000696425.1 Galeopterus variegatus
ATCAAGGATATCGGCCTGTAGTTTTCTTTTTTGGTTATATCTTTACCTGGTTTTGGTATCAGGATGATGTTTGCTTCATAGAATGAGTTTGGGAGAATGGCCTCTGTTTCAATCTTTTGGAATAGTTTGTAAAGAATCAGTGTTAATTCCTCTTTGAATGTTTGGTAAAATTCTGCTGTGAATCCATCTCGTCCTGGGCTTTTCTTTGTTGGGAGCCTTCTGATAACAGCTTCAAACTCCTTTATTGTTATTGGTCTGTTTAGATTTTCTACGTCTTCATGGCTCAGTTTTGGGAGCTTGTGTGTGTCCAGAAATTTATCCATTTCCTCCAGATTTTCAAATTTGTTGGCGTATAGGGCTGACCCTGTGGCGCACTTGGGAGAGTGCCAATTTCGTATGGCTATGTCAGTGACTGCCCAGTTGGCCACTAGTGCCTTGTGTGTGTGGTTGCCTCGGGTCTTGGGCTTCTTCGGGGAGCCACCTCTCTGGTCAGCTTGGACTCTGCTGGGCTGCTGGATCACAGGGCAGTACCACAGGGTGTGTGGTCTCTGCTGAGCTTCCACCTCCCATGCTGAACTTCTCCCTGTTCCATGTGCTCTGGCCCGGGCTGCTGGGATGTGCCGAGGCACTGCAGAGCGTGTGGTCTCTGTAGACTTCCCCTTCCCCCACAGGATGTCTCCCTGCTCTGTGCATGCTAGGCCGGGCTTGGGATGGAGCCGGGTTGCAGCGGTGAAGCCTACCTGCTGCTGGATCATGAGGCGGCGGCCCCCTCTCAGGGTGTGTGGACTCTATGGAGCTTCTATCTCCCTTGCCGAACGTCTCCCCACTCTGTGGACGTATTGGGATGGGCTGGGAATGGAGCTGGGTGGCGGCGGTGAAGCCTCTCTGCCGGATCATGCGATGGCGGCCCCGCAGGGCATGTGGTCTCCGCAGAGCTTCTGCCTCTCCCACCGGACGTCTCCCCATTTCATATGCACTTGATGTTATGTTTTTATAGTTTAAATCGGTTGATTTGTGGGAGAGAGTGACATTAGGGACCGTCTATTCCACCATCTTGACTGGAAGTCAGCAGTAGAGTTTCTGAGGCTGGGAAGACCAAAGTCCACCTGGTGGTGGCAACAGTGACCCAGGGGTCTCACATTGCAAGACGGTGGAAGCAGAGACAGCAGAGCAAGTGAGTGAGTGAGCGTGAAAGTGTATTTAATAAAATTCTTACATCCATTCCTGATAAACCTCTCTGTCTTAGTCAGTTCAGGCTGCTATGACAAAATTCCACAGACTGGTTGGCTTAAACATTTATTGCCTCACAGTTCTGGAGGCAGGAAGTCTGAAATCAGGGTGCTAAGGGCTGGCTGGTTGGCCCAGTTGGTTAGAGCATAGCCTGTTACACCAAGGTCAAGTGTTTGGATCGGCCAAAATATAAAATGAAATCAGGGTGCTAGCATGGTCAGGTTCTGGTGAGGGCCTTCTTCCTGGGCTGTAGATAGCTGCTTTCTCTCATGTTTGCTCACATGGCCTCTCTCCGGTGTGTGTTCAGTGTGTAATCATGAGAGAGAAGTCTTTTTTCTTCCTCTTCTAAGGACACTAATCCACCATTAGCGCCCCACCCTCATGAACTGATCTAATCACCTCCCAGAGGACCCATCTCCAGATACCATCACCTTTGTGGTTAGGTCTTCATCATATGAATTTGAACATTCAGTTCAAAACAACCTCTTAATAAATATTTAGGGGTAGTTCTCCATCTTAATAAGTAAGTTCCAAAAGGCCATCTCCAGTAGGGGGGATAACCTGGAAGGTCAACGGATGGCGCGGTAGAGCCCATATGAAAACATCCAGAGTCAGGATGTATTTAATGTTAAAACACTAGAAGCATTTCCAATAAAATCAGATACAAGAGAGTGCCTGATATTACCACTATTATTGAATATTGTTCCTGAAGTTCTTGCCAAGGCAATTAGATAAGGACTGAATTAAAATGTGTAATTAATAGGATGTTGCAAAACTCATTATTTACAGACTATATAATTGCATATGTTAAAGAGAAGAAACACCCTAAAACTAGTAGAAAAATAAGAGCTTGTTTATAAAAATTAATAATAAAAAGCAATATCTAATTAGAAATAACTCCTGGTTAAAAATATAACGAGAATTTCTAGGCCAAGATGGTAGATTGGGCACATTCTAAAACACTACATTTCGTGTTTACTATATAGAAATACTAGACTTTTTTTTAATATTTGAGAATTAAAATATTTTAAGAATACACGTTTCAAAGTCAATAAAAAAGACTCCACAGGTGTCAGATACATTGAGCAGGAGCTGAAATAATACAACCCATGAGAGGACCAGAGGCAATTACAGGTTCTAGGGGCTTGGGTTAAAATACTCACAGGCCTGACATTTGATGGGGAGCTAGAATTGGACTACCTATTTTAAGGCGTGGCCAAGATTAAGCTGCCCATTTACAAATGGGAATCTGAGTGTCCTTCCACTAGCCCAAGTTCTCAGCTAGAAGACAGAGTTATCCCTCCCAGACTGGAACCATGACATTGGAATACTGAGCCTCTATTTTCAAGGTGGCAAAATCCAAGCCAACCCACTAACATAAATTTAAAAATTATCTGGAATCAGTGAGCCCAGAATAAGACCTGGGCAGAGGCGACTGAGGACCTAATCCAAATGGAGACCTCCACAATCCAAGTCACTTGAGGGAAAAGGTCTTGCACAAGAATTGTAAAGCACAGGAGGAAGGCTGATACCATTGAGAACATACTTATATGAATGAACTAATCCCCGAGGAAGTAAAGACACTAGAGCAATCTAAAAGAGTTAAAATCAATATATTTAAGATTTGCAAATAGCACCATAGAGCACAAATAAGAGGTGATTGTGCCAGCATCACTTGGGCCAGTAAGGCTTCCGGCCTTAGCCACTTGCCGTGCTGGGATCTGTTCTCCCCCACAGTCCCCTAGCTGAGGTCCCTGTGGGCCCCCTTCCACAGCCCCAACTCCCCCATCCACTTCATGTGATTTCTCCTCTGGGATCCTTGGATGTCAGGGCACCACAGTCCACTCCAATGAATATCTAATAGAGGGGTTGTGGAAGGGCCTCAACCCATTCCTCCCTAGAAGTTCCCTTGTTTCTTTAAGTCATTCTGCCGCCTCCATCCAGAGCTCAGCATAGTGAGGGATATCAGGAAGGGGCAGCAACCTCACTGGGGACAGAAAAAGGCCTTTTACACCCTTCCCTCATACCTCCCATTTCCATGGTGACCTACTTCTACATTTGTTGTTAAATTCCAACTCAACAGTCATCCCTTACATTTTGTACATAAATCCAAATACCACTCAGTACAAATAATACTGTTTACATGCGCTTATTTGAGTACACATTTCTGAGTACCAGGAATTAAGAAAATTCATTTTAATGTTCTAGAAAAACACTGGATAGTAAACCTACTGCTTAAAAGCTAAGAAGCAAAGAGTGCATTGCAAAGTCAATAAGAAATGATATGGTACTATCTGCTGACTTGGCGGAGCCCCAGCTGTGCTCCCAGGACGGGCATAATGAATCAGCTCTGCAAGATGAGCCCAAGTCCATTGTGCTGGGAGCTCCTTCCACCCCTTGTAACCAACCTGTGGTTAGACAAAGCCAGTGTCCATTTGAATCGCACTGAACTGGGTTCTTTCTGCTGGAAAATGGTCTCCTTTCTTTCATTCCATCCCGAGATGTCCAGTGCTCCCTCATAAGATTTGAGTGCCGCTGGGCCCGCTTGACCATTCCCGCGTTCATTAGCATTCACCCCTGCCAGGCCTGCTCCTTTCCCTAACAAGCAGCAGGTTTGGAAACGTTACCAGTGTCCTCACCTGCAACTCCCTCTTCAGGCAAACACAGGAGTAGAACGGACTGTCTCTGCTGTGACACTTTACTTTGAGCTAATCTGATTTTAGTTTCTTGCTGTGGCTCCATGAAATGGAATCAAGGCCAGGCAGGGAGGTGGATGGAGAGGGGCAGACCCACGGGGAAGTAGGGAGAGGACTACATTGTCTCATGGGTCAGGGACAAAGTCACTGCCCAAGAAAATTAGGTACTCCCCCAAACATCCCATACATTTAGATTTTTTTTTTTCCATGTGGAATTTGGAGAACTAAGATAGGGAGTGCAGGCAAGAGCTTGGACTTTCCATTTTCAAGGATCTACTTGACAAGCACTTAAGCTTGTCAAGGAAATTGATAGCTTGTCACTGGCCTTTTGGTGGGGCCAACTGACTCTCACCTGCCATCTCAGCAACTTGCCAGGTTCGGGACAGTCCTGACCTCAGACAGCAATGAAGAAGCCCTGGCCAGTATTCTGCTTCCATAAGGGACTGTCAATATTCCAGGGCTCACCAGTGTGGCCTTTCAATCACTAAATGCCTGTCTCCTGCCTGGCCTTAAACATACTGAAAAAGGCTGTACTATCTTAGGCACTACTTAGCCTTGGGGCTCAGAGACTTCCTGGACGAGGTGACAGCTAACTGCTAAGTGGAAGAAATTTTCAGATGAGGATGGGAAGATGGGCCTTGCTGGTATTAGGAACAGTATATGGGCCAGGCAGAGGAAAGAGAACATAGCCCACTCAGAGAACTGCCAGTCCAGAGAGGGTGGATGAGCACATGTAACGAAGGAAGAGAGAAACTGTCTACATTTGCTTTAAGATCTTTGTTGCCTTGACTTAATTATTAAACTTGTTTTGGTGGTCTCTTGGGCACATACAATTTTTTAAAATTAAAATTTCCCTAATTAGAATATAAATTCTTGAATGGCAGAGAGTATATCTTTTTTCCCAGCTGAGCCCTATTTTTAGTCTGGAAAGGGGGTTAGCCACGTCCAACTTTGGAAGCAGATACATAGGCATGAACAGATAACGATTAATTTCCCTAAAGACCCATAAGCTTTCTGCCTGTGGTGCATCCGGGCTTTGCTCTGACCAGAGGCTTCTGCTTCTAAGCCCTTGGCAGAGGTGAGAGGGGCTCTGGGGCTAGAGAGGTGTGTGGCAGGAGCTTGCTGGGTCCCCCTGACCCTGTAACCCAGCAAGCATCTTGCTTTCCAGATGGGAGCTTCTTGCATTAAGTTGTTGCTGTGTTAGTTTTCAGACAATTTGCTAGCAGAATTCAGACTTTTTCAAACAATAGATTTGGGGGGAGTCCACATATTCTCAGGAACAATTTAATTGTGTGTTTTAATTTGGAAAAGATGAGAAATAGCTTACTGTAAGCCTATTCTAGGTCACTGCCTCTCAGTGTCAGAGCTGCTCCGTCTTGGCTGGCTGGGGAAAGGAAGGCTTTCCTTTGCTTTCAAGAGATAAATGCCCTGGGAGAACTGGGTCTCTGAAATGCACCTAAAATTCAAAACAGCCTGTTCCAGGGTGGTTAGGACCACAATCAAGCCGTGAGCAACTATTAAATTCCAGCAAAATTTATAGTTGTATAAAAGCTTTAAGTTCAAGGAGTTTAAAAATGCACAATGCTTGCCACAATTAACTTCATATCAAGACATTTTATAACAATTTTTTTCCTAAAAGAAGGCAGATCAGCAAGGTCTTTGAGAAGGCCTGCATCGTTGCTGCTGGGACACCCCTTTGGCTTCCAACCCTAGTCTGGGTCGTCACTCCGCCTGGCCACCTGCCGCATCCGTGTCATTTGCTACCCTCACCACACCCTGCACCTGCGCCCGCGCATCGTCTGCACGCGCACCCCACACAGGTCCGGGCGCAGCAAGAGGTGGGCGCATGGCCCACGTGATTTGTGCGCCCCGGAGACTGCCGCTTCCACGACTCTCCTGCTTTTCAGCCTCTCCTCGTGGCTGAGGTGGTGGACTGTCCGTGATCATCTGCATCACACGCAACTGAGCTTCTTATCAAAACATGTTTTGGTTGGCGCCCCCTACTGTTCTACGAAGTTAAAAGACCGGAAAACTCTGCCTCTCTCGCTCCAATTTGCATTAATTTTGTTTGAATCCTGCGTTGAATGAAGGGAAATATTGCAGCAGATCCCATTATTAACTGTTCATGGACACTCCAGCTTTTACCAAATGAACAGTACTTGGATAATAAAGAGATTTTAGAAAATCATCTATTGGGGGCCGGCCCGTGGCTCACTCAGGAGAGTGTGGTGCTGACAACACCAAGTCAAGGATTAAGAGCCCCTTACCGGTCATCTTTAAAAAAAAGAAGAAAAAAAAAAAAAAAGAAAATCATCCATTGGAAAAAAGAAAAAAAAAAAAAAAGAAAATCATCCATTGGAAAAAAGAAAAAAAAAAAAAAAGAAAATCATCCATTGGAAAAAAGAAAAAAAAAAAAAAAGAAAATCATCCATTGGAAAAAAGAAAAAAAAAAAAAAAGAAAATCATCCATTGGAAAAAAGAAAAAAAAAAAAAAAGAAAATCATCCATTGGAAAAAAGAAAAAAAAAAAAAAAGAAAATCATCCATTGGAAAAAAGAAAAAAAAAAAAAAAGAAAATCATCCATTGGAAAAAAGAAAAAAAAAAAAAAAGAAAATCATCCATTGGAAAAAAGACAAGAAATCATGAAGGCAAGAAATTTCATAATTAGCGATGTACCACTGCTATCTCTATAGTGTTCTCTTGAATGTTCAAAGTATAAATACATTTATCCCAAGATCTGTAGTGCGCAGGCTACTTGGTTTGATTAGTTAGAGCACAGCCTTATAACACCAGCCTCAAGGGTTTGAATCCCTGCACTGGCCAGCCACAAAAGATAAAACAATAAAACCTGTTGTGTAGTAGGAGACGTGGGATGCACTGCTCCTTCAGAAGTTGGCCCATCTGAAGAAGTCCTGATGGATATTGAAGATCAATTAGAATCGCTTGAAAATTAAGCCTTGTGCAAGTTACAGTTGAGTTTTTCTAACTTCAAATATATTATCGAGCACTGTTGCTTATTTTGGTCTCTAAACTTACTGTATTCCATAACTGTTGGGAAAATAGAATAATTTAATCAGGCCCCCTCACCTTAGGTCAGGTTGGAGTGGTGTGGTGCATTCTTTGTAAGCAAATTGTGTGGGTGGAGTTAGTGCGCACGCTCGGCTCTGCCGCTTGGCTGGCATCTGCCTTGGGTGTCTGTGCTGCATGGCCATGCTCTCCAAAGTACGGTTTCAAGGACCTGTTCGCCAGTTACCTAGCTCATAGACCTGTGTGTGAGGGGTCTGGTGACCCAGCCTGGGATGTGAAGGGTTTGTGGCCTGGTCTGTGAACTGGCTTGAGGGGTCTGTGAGCTCCAGACCCAGCCCTAGCTCGACAATTGGCCCAGTTGGTGCAGGATTATGAGCAGGTAAAAGAGCTCAACACACAACTATAAAGTCTTTATCAAGAAAAAAATTTTGGGCCGGCTGATGACTCACTTGGGAGAGTGTGGTGCTGATAACACCAAGACCACAGGTTTGGATCCCTATATAGGGATGGCCTGTTAGCTCACTTGGAGAACGTGCTGCTGACAACACCAAGTCAAGGGTTAAGATCCCCTTACCAGTCATCTTAAAAAAAAAAAATTTCACAAGGGTTTCCACTTCGGAATTTTGTTATCATTTCAAAAGCGTAAATAAGACATTCTATTGCCATTATTCCTCTAACTGTTCAATGTATTAACACTTTCCTGGTGTGCTTAGGAGGCTGAATGAGTTCCTTAGAATTTCTGCTGGCATAATTTAAGGGTGTCATGATTAGGTGGTGAACAGTAGATAGAGACAAACTTAAGTGATAATTGCTTTTTTTTTTTTTTTGCTGTCTTTAGCTTTGATGATTGCTGTGGGTTAAATGTGTCCCTCAGAATTCATGATTGGAAACTTCATCTTCATTGCAACAGTGTTAAGAAGGTGGGAAATCCAATTATGGTAATTGAAAGGTGGAGTCCCTTTAAGAGGTGATTAGACTGAGGATTGCACCACCCTAAACGCATAAACCCATAGATGGTTTAATGGGTGGTGACAGGCGAGGTTCTCATGGCTGTAAAAGGAGAGCAAGTGAGGCGGTAAGCTCTGTCTTGCTCAGCCATTCGCCACGGTACCTGCATTGAAGAAAGCCCTCACCAGATGTGTTCGCTGGACTTCAGACTTTCCAGCCTCTGAACTGTAAGAAATAAATTTCACTTCTTTGTAAATTACCCAGTTTCAGGTACTCTGTCTTAAGCAACAGAAATGGACTCATACAATAATAAAAAATAAAAAAACAATTCCATTTAAAACCAGAAAGAAGGAAGAGGAGAGAAAGGAGGGAGCAGAGCCACAGAAGGAGAAGTCAGGCAGCAACTTACCCATGCCAGAGAAGCCACGGGGTAGGAAATTCACCAGTTCGAGGTTCCAAGGTTTTTGTATTTCCTTTGAAGAACTTAAGCTGATACATTTTGTGGCTTTGCTATCATGGGCCGAAATATTCTTTTATGTTTTTGTTTACCTTGGGATGGAAGGGGCAGCAAATCTATGTGGCTCCTCGAAAGACTTGGTTTGTATCTTTTTTATGGAGTCTTATTTTTCCCCTTAAATTTTAACTACCTCCTTCATCATCCTGCCTGATGTCTTTCTCATTTAATTCTGTTTTTTATAACCTTAAAAATGTTTAAACTTATAAAAAATAATTTTGTTTTGTAAATCTACCACATAAGTCTTTGAGCACAGCTTTGATCTTAACATTCCCCCAAACAAAACCCTTCAAAGCTCCCTGGTTCCAGTAAATCAGATAGACTCATTCCTAATTCTGGAGCAACAAATGGAAGCCCACCCGCCCTCCCGAAATAGTCAAAAACTAAACCCAGTAAACTACTACAAATATGCCTTCATGAGGACCCAGAGTGCCAGATTTTAAGAGTTTTCAGACCCCTTGGAGTTCCATAATGGAATATGGAGACAGGGGGACAGCCATCTCAGTCTACAGCCCATCTCCTTCTCTTTCTACTCCCTGCTCATTCTCACATTTGTAGGGTTCTGGTACACACAAGTGGATGTCCAGACTTGTCCACACCTCTCCCAAAGCAGCCACACTCAAAACAGTCACTCCTTGGCCACCCTTAGGGCCCAAAGGATGTGCACACCAGGGGTCTATCCTCAGAAGGTGACATGGGTAACAGGTGCTGGAAAGCCCTAGAAGTGGGTTCCAGACTGTTTGGAAATACTGGGAACTTGGCTAGGAAAAGGGGTGGGCAGGCTCTCTGGAGAAGCCAGTTGGAAAGGCATTAGGACTAGGGGGAGTTCAAGGGCAGTAGTGGCCTCCGAATTCACTTGTGAACACGTAGGGTCCTCTCCACACTTCTTCTCCAGGGAACTGCCTTTCTCCAGCCCTCACTCTAAGTCTAAGCATGAATTACAACAAAACATAGAAAAGCAAGCAAGTGAACGAACAAGAAAACCCTAAAGTGACGGAGAAAAGGAGAGTAATAGTAAAGAAGTGACTGAAAACTAACCACAGTAAGTGAAAGAAAAAAAGTAAATAGCAGTAAAAGAAATGAAGCGAAATCTAAAAATAAGTGTTAGAACCCCCATGGAGATATGATAAAGTACTTCATGCAAATAAATTAAAAAGGTTAAAACCAATAAAAGAGAAAGCTAAAATATGAAACAGAAGGGAATAAAAAATTTAGTGGATAGAAAGATGAACCCGCAGGCCCCGTTCTTTAGCCCTACAGGGAGAAATGAGGTAAAGCACACTTAGAGATCCAAAACGAATAGCACGATCTGCACGTAGATAAATGGGTGTAAAAATGCAGACCGTGCTGCTGTACGCTTACTAGAAGTCAACATCCAGAGTTACAAGGTACCATTTTTTTCTCCATTAAAATGTTTTTAATTATACCCTTTGTTAGCAGCAAGAGGCAAGAAGCTAGTACTCTCAATTGAGACAGTATAAATCACCAAGTTTTTGAAAGAAACATGGGTTATATTTAACAAAAACCATAAAATGGCCGTGACCTTTGATCCATTAATCCCAGCCCCACTAGCCGGTCCCACTGTAGGGATGGGGTAGAGAAGGGAATGGACTAAAGGAAGCACTTCTATCCATACAAATTCCTATCTCTCTATATATGGTTATTAGAAGCTTAAAATAACTGAAATGTCCAAGGGTTAGTTTTCTGGGAAAGAGTTAACAAATTATGGTACATTCATTTGAAAAACTGTGCAGCAATTAAAATAATGGTTACAAAGCCTTTTAATGAAAAGATACCATTTACTAAAGGACACATGCAGAAAATAAAATTTATTGTGCTCTAATATTGTACACCAAAGTACAGTAATTTAAAAAAATCAATATTCTTTTTTTTTTAATACTAAAGGACACATGCAGAAAATAAAATTTATTGTGCTCTAATATTGTACACCAAAGTACACTAATTTAAAAAAATCAATATTCTTTTTTTTTTAATTTTTATTTTTTTTAAAGATGACCGGCAAGGGGATCTTAACCCTTGACTTGGTGTTGTCAGCACCACACTCTCCCAAGTGAGCCACGGGTCAGCCCCCTAAAAAGTCAATATTCTAATAGCTGTGATGTTTCCATGGTAAACTGTGGCTGATGCCCCGCTTCCCTGTACTTGCACGATTATAATATAGATATAATTGTTGTGTCATAGAAACCCAAGTTCTCTAAATTGTCACCTTTTGATTCTGGTTCAGTCATTGGCCTCAGGCTTAGAAACCTCTATTTTGTCATCTTGTTTGGTTTGAAGACTTTACCTTCCTGCTCAGAGACCTCTGCAGCAACAAATATTAAATTATTGACTTTAAGCAGCTTGAATTGTTTATTCTTCAGACTCAAGGGGTATCTACATTGCTGTAACCCTAAGAATTGACCAAAGTGAAACATCACTATTCCGCTTGTGCAAATTAAGCAGAGAATTAAAACATGTCTCCTTTGATTCCCAAACTGGGTGTGGCTGTTATATCATTTCTAGACATCTTAAAAAAAAATTTTTTTTTGGCAGCTGGCCAGTAAGGGGATCCAAATGCTTCATCTCATCTTAAGTATTTCCTCAGATAAAACTTGAGTCTCCTCAATCCTCTTTCTGCAGGTTTTCAGAGAACACTATATTTCCCCTTTCTTGTAACTCCTTCTTAAAATTCCTTCTTTAAGGTCTGGCTTTCCCACTAAAACCACATGAGGTCACAGAATGTCTATCCTGGCATTAAGATGTTCAGACCCCTGGTATCGAGTCCAAGCAAGATGGATGTCACAGTCCCTAACAGCCTGGAGTATGCTGCCTGCTTGGTGGAAATGACCACAGACAAATTTTAAATGCCTGCCTACTCTCAAAGAAGAGGCAAAGCATTTGTGGTCTACAGGTTCCCTCTAACTCTCCAGCGCCCTTGCTGGAGGATACCGCAGAGGTGCAGGCTTGTTTGTCTCTCAGACTGGTGGCTGTAAATAAATTGGCATCAGCTGATTCTCGTTGCTTGGCTTCCTCTAATCCTCCACCACCAGTATCCCCACAGGAACAGGTTGTTAGTATAGGGGACAGAGGTGCTTTGAAGATCAACTGGGCTCATGACCACAGTATTTGTTTCCTAGGGCCGCCATAACAAAGTACCACAAACTAGGTGGCTTAAAACCACAAAAATGTATTCGCTTGCGATTCTGGAG
>NW_007736742.1:42005-43241 GCF_000696425.1 Galeopterus variegatus
TGCCTACTCTCAAAGAAGAGGCAAAGCATTTGTGGTCTACAGGTTCCCTCTAACTCTCCAGCGCCCTTGCTGGAGGATACCGCAGAGGTGCAGGCTTGTTTGTCTCTCAGACTGGTGGCTGTAAATAAATTGGCATCAGCTGATTCTCGTTGCTTGGCTTCCTCTAATCCTCCACCACCAGTATCCCCACAGGAACAGGTTGTTAGTATAGGGGACAGAGGTGCTTTGAAGATCAACTGGGCTCATGACCACAGTATTTGTTTCCTAGGGCCGCCATAACAAAGTACCACAAACTAGGTGGCTTAAAACCACAAAAATGTATTCGCTTGCGATTCTGGAGGCTAGAAGTCTGAGACCAAGTTATTGGCAGGATCATGCTCAGTCCAAAGGATCCAGGGAAGGATCCTTCCTTGCCTCTTCTAGCTCCTGCTGGTTGCTGGGAGTGCACGGTGCTCCTGGGCTTATAGATGCTTCCCTACAATCTCTGCCTCGACTTCACATGACCTTCTGGGGGCGGGGGAGGTGGGGGGTCTGCATCTGCGTGTGCATGCGTGTGTGTGTTTTCCTGTTTCCTTTTCTTATGAGGACACCAGTCATTGGTTTAGGGCCAACCCTAATTCAATATGATCTCATTCTAATTTACCTAATTACATCTGCAGACCCTATTTCTAAATAGGGTCACATTCTGAAGTTCTGAGTGGACATGAATTGGGGGGACACTATTTAACCCGGTACAACCACCTACTCTACCGCCAGTTGTTCCAGGAGTGACTAGTGAAAAGTGTGGACAGGCGCCTTGTCAACAACTCCACCTAGCAGTTCTCAAAGGATAGAGGTCCCCAGTCTACTCCTCCCCTCTTCAATCCAGACCATCCAGGAGGGGTTAAGTCACTTCGCCACCTCCCACAACACCTCTCTTGGTCTTTTGCTTCCATCTATTAGACATAAACGCCCCTCTTTGCAGCATTTCTGTGTTTAATATCCACCATGAACAATTTCAAGCTGTCACGGTGAAGTCACTGAACCTAGAGTAAGGAAGACCCCCAAATTCTCCTCAGCCAGTGTGAGCCTGCACAGGTTCAGCTCTGCCCAGAGCTGGACACTTTCCCTTTACCCTCAGCATTTTACCGGAGGCTCTCAGCACTTTGCCACACCCTTACCAAAAAACACCCATGGGAGGGCCGGCCTGGTGGCGCACTGGATAAGTGCGCCGCTTGGGAAGCGCGGTGGCGCTCC
>NW_007736742.1:44444-48215 GCF_000696425.1 Galeopterus variegatus
CCGAACCCTCGGCGGGAGTGCCGCCGCGCTCCCAAGCCGCGCACTGTAGCAGTGCGCCACCGGGCCGGCCCACTTCTTACTAGGGAAGGTTCATTACCTGGGAGCTGGGTAACCAGAAAAAGACTCCAGCAGCCCTAACCTAACAGTTTAAATCTCAAAGGCATTATATACTGAATTTAAAAAGCAAATCTGAAAAAGCTACGTACTGAGATTCCATATACAGTACATTCCTGAAATGACTGAGTTACAAAAATGGAGCGCTAGTATTTGACAAGGGTTAAGGACCAGGTTTGGCTCTCAAAAGAGAGCATGAGGGAATTTCTTGGTGGTGATAAAACAGTTGTCTTGACTGTGGTGGTTACACACATCTATACATGAGATAAAATAGTACAGAAGTATACATGCTGATAAATGAGTACATATTAAAGCCTGGTAGCCTTAGTAAGGCCTGCAGTCTAGTGTGGTGGGCTAAATGATGGTCCCCAAAGGTACCAGGTCCTAATCCCTGAAACCTACTCATGTTACTTTATATGGCAAGTGACTTTGCAGATATGACTAAATTAAGGATCTTGACGGGGAGATTATCCTGGATCATCTAACTGCATGGGCCCTAAATACAATTTCAAGTGTCCTTATGAGACAGAGGGAGATTTTATTTCTGGGTAAAAGGCAATGTGACCACGTAGACAAGAGTTTGAAGTGATGCTGCCACAAGCCAAGGAATGCCAGCAGCCACCTGAAGCTAGAAGAGGCAAGAAGCAGATTCCCCCCTAGCACCTACAGGACTTCCAACACCAAGTTTGGTTTTCTGGCCCCCAGAACTGTTAATAAATTTCTATTGTTTTAAGCCATCAAGTTTGTGGTAATAATGCCTACCTAAACCTAAAACATCTGGTTAAGCGTCATACCAATGTAGATTCCCTGATTTTTATACTGTACTAGTTATGTAAGATGTTACCATTGGGGGAAGCAGGGTGAAAAATACAATTTTTGTTTTGTCAAACTCCTGTGAGTTTATATTCACAAGTTACAAACAAACAAAAAAACTGGGAACAAATCCTGTAAGCGAGTCAAAGCAAAGCAATATGGCAGAGTGGAAAGAGAAGGGGGCAGCTGTGGTTAATGTTTCTATTTTCTCAACCCACTCACCCCCAAACCAAATGAAAATAGCCTTCCGTGGTGCTCACTGTCAAATCTTCAACAGTAAGAAGAGCAACCAGCCTTGCTCTGGATTTGTAGGCCACGGAGAATTACCATCTAGTGAGAACTCTTATGTTGGGCACAAATGTCACCTCACGGAACCGTCACAAGAAGGAATATGCCCATTTACAGACTAAAGAAACTGACAACCAAGAGAAGTTAGGGGATCTCAAAGCCAGGTGTTCTGAGAGGCCTGAGAATTTAGAGTACTAATGATTTTGCACAAGGTCTTTAAAGGCCAGAGTTGGAAGGACTGAACTGGAGAGGATAAGCTACTTTCAAAAGGAGATGCTTGACACAGGATAATTATTTATTTTTGTAAACTGAATATACTAAATGAGTATATATTTTTTCGTAGCAAAAGCTACAAAATGATCAGATCACTCCCCTCTCCTCAGTTTCTTCTTGATTACTTATCCATTGCAAATTGGTTTATTTCATTCTTATGTAGTTAACATTTGAAAACACACTAGTGTCCTGCCTTAGGAAAGAGATTTGATCTCTCCATGGATGGGTTTATGCAATAAAGTGTAAAAGTTATTAAATCACATGGGCTGGCTAGTTAGCTCAGATGATTAGAGTGCAGCCTTATAACACTAAGGTCATGGCTTCAGATCCCCGCACTGGCCAGCTGCCAAAAAAAAAAAAAAAATTAGACTATATAATAACAAAGTACCTTAGAAAAATTTTAAGTAAGCAAATGAAGCATATTCAAAGGAAACATTTAATATGAAGATTCAAGATTCACATCATGATAAATGATAAAATTTACTAAATATCCCTCTCTTGATTAGATTCAGCTTTTGCATTTTTTCTATTATTAACTTTGCCATCTTTTCCCCTGTGTTTTTCTATTACTTTTCCCACCTATGGTTACACTGACAGATCCCCTCTCCCCAGTATAGAAAGTTTACTCCTATACAGGCTAGCATGGTTACCATTAAATTTTACTTTAATATGCCCTTTAACTTTACCAACATCTAGGTATTATCTGTAACCTTCCTTTCCCCTCATCCACAGGTATGCTTTTAGCTGTCCATCCTTCTGGGTAGAGATAGATGTGTTTTATTTTCCAGTTTCACTTCTTGATTTCTGGACATGTTGGTGGGAGAAAAGCATACTGTATGCGTTTAGTCACCCTATATTGCTAAAGTATATTCTTCAGTAATTCTTTCAAAGAGGGTATACAAGAAATAAACTTTCTGAATTCTTCTATATCAAAAAATACCTTTGTTTCATCTTCAAAATTGAATGCCAGTTTAGCTGGATACAAGATTCTAGGATTAAAGCCTTTTCTTCCAGAACTTTTATGATATTGCTCCATTTACTTCTAGCATCCAGGGTGCCCAATGATAAGTCTGCTGTCAATCTAATTCTTGTTCCTTTGTAGGTTATTTCTTTTCTCTCCTTGGAAGCCTTTTCTTGATTAGATTCAGCTTTTGCATTTTTTCTATTATTAACTTTGCCATCTTTTCCCCTGTGTTTTTCTATTACTTTTCCCACCTATGGTTACACTGACAGATCCCCTCTCCCCAGTATAGAAAGTTTACTCCTATACAGGCTAGCATGGTTACCATTAAATTTTACTTTAATATGCCCTTTAACTTTACCAACATCTAGGTATTATCTGTAACCTTCCTTTCCCCTCATCCACAGGTATGCTTTTAGCTGTCCATCCTTCTGGGTAGAGATAGATGTGTTTTATTTTCCAGTTTCACTTCTTGATTTCTGGACATGTTGGTGGGAGAAAAGCATACTGTATGCGTTTAGTCACCCTATATTGCTAAAGTATATTCTTCAGTAATTCTTTCAAAGAGGGTATACAAGAAATAAACTTTCTGAATTCTTCTATATCAAAAAATACCTTTGTTTCATCTTCAAAATTGAATGCCAGTTTAGCTGGATACAAGATTCTAGGATTAAAGCCTTTTTCTTCCAGAACTTTTATGATATTGCTCCATTTACTTCTAGCATCCAGGGTGCCCAATGATAAGTCTTCTGTCAATCTAATTCTTGTTCCTTTGTAGGTTATTTCTTTTCTCTCCTTGGAAGCCTTGATGATTTTCTCTTTATCACTAGCATTCCAAAATTTCACCAAGATGTGTCTAGGAGTCTCTTNATGATTTTCTCTTTATCACTAGCATTCCAAAATTTCACCAAGATGTGTCTAGGAGTCTCTTTTTATCAATCTTACTGGGTATTCGGTAAGCACTGACAATCTCAAAACTTGAATCTTTCTTTAGCTCTGGAAAGTTTTCTTCAATTATTCCGTTAATTATGTCCTCTGCTTCATCCTCTTTATTATCTTTTTCTGGAATTCCTATTAAATTGATATTGGAGATTCTGGATCTATCCTCCATCTCTCTTAGCCTTTCTTTACTTATGTTTGGCCACTTGCTTTGTATCCTTTGAGAATTCTTCAATTCTATCTTCTAGATTGTTCATTCTTTCTTCAATTATGTCCATTCTGCTACTCAGATCATCCATTAAATTTCTAATTTCCAAGAATTCTGCATGGCGATTTCTTGTATTTCCAATCTCCTCTTGTATCTCTTTGAAGAGATTAATCAC
>NW_007736742.1:48540-56976 GCF_000696425.1 Galeopterus variegatus
AAGAAGAAGAAGAAGAAGATATTAATCACACTTCTTCTAAAGTTGTTTCCTGTATTAAATTTGCTTCTTCGGATGTTAGTTTTTCTGTTTGCAGAGTTTTGTGTGTCTCTTTCTCTGTTTTCCTTAAAAGTTTGGTGACTTCTGAAGCAGTGCTCAAAATACACGAATGCTTCTTATGCTCATCATGACTTATCTCTAGTAATTTTGAGGGAGAGGCCAAACATAAGGTCAAACAGGGTGTTCTAATTCCTTCACTTCTGGGTACAGCTGTTTCCTCTTCCTTCTTGGTTTTATGTACCACCTGGAGTTTCAAGAACTTTTTCTTCTTAGTGTCCCAAACCAAATAACTAACAGCAATTGCTTTAAGTCCACGTGAGGCCTCTTTTTTCTCAGTCTGAGAGGTAGTCTTCACTTTTCCTATTTCAGAGTCCTTCCCTTCCTCTTCTGGCTCAGAATCTTCTACCAATTAAATGAAAATAATATCTGAGCCATCACTGGTTATTTCCTCAACTGTACGCTTTGTATCTACCATAGCATAACCCTGAAAGGCTGAGTCCCCTTCCTCACATAACACTGAAGTAACTTCTTCCTCCTCCAGCCCTGAGGCCACCTCGTCCACCTCGTCCACCTCCTCTAGGTCTGAGGCCTCTTCCTCCTCCAACTCAGGGGTTTCAATTTCCTTCCACTCTGAAGATACCTCCCCCTGAGTCTCTAAGTTCTTCACCTCCTCTGCCTTAGCAACCTTTACCTCTTTAATAAATACAAAGCTCAAGCCATCACCGGTGGTTCCTGTAGTTCCAAACCTTGTGTCTATTAGAGTTTTGTCCTGAATGTTAAAAAAAAAAAAGTTATTTCTTTAAATCATGTGTCTTTTAAAAAATTAAAACTTTCATTTCATTCTCCAAGTTTAATGCCATTTTGGCAATTAGTAAATATCTGAAAAATTGTGTCCTTTGTTTCTTCTATATCCTAAACACTTAGAGCGTTATTTCTTTAAATCATGTGTCTTTTAAAAAATTAAAACTTTCATTTCATTCTCCAAGTTTAATGCCATTTTGACAATTAGTAAATATCTGAAAAATTGTGTCCTTTGTTTCTTCTATATCCTAAACACTTAGAGCTTTGTACATGACTGACTCCAATAACTACTTATTTTAATGAATTGTTTGCTTATTATATGTAGGACCCTTTGGTATAAAGTCCTTGTAATATTATCTTAAGTTTATAACTTACAGAAAGATCACCCAAAAGAAATCCCCAAACACGTTTACCTTTCCCTCAAAACAAAAGCAAATTTAACTTTTTTCTAAATATCCCACTTGCAATTTAAACTTCAGCCATATTACTTTAAAGGCAAGCAGGTTTTGGCTAGGAATATACAGGCTCAGTTCAAGACCATAGCCTGGCTGCCACACTTGCTAGTGATGCTTCAATTTTCCTTCTAAAAGAGGCGGGTAACGACAGCATATCTTAAATTGTTGTGAGGGCTCAATAAAGCAGCTTAAGACAATGTCTGCAGCATAAATGTTGGCTCTTAATATTTCTCAAAGCCCTTTTGCGTGCCCCAGAGCTCTTCACTAATTATTCTCTGTTGAAAATAAACCTCAGTTTCTGGTTCAAGATAATAAATTTTAAACATGCATTTAACTCTTGCCTCTCTTGAAACTCTACTAAAATGCTAATGGAGTAATGAATGAAAGCCACAGAAACAAAAGAAAAGGGAGAGGTGAGAGTTAAATGCACAAAACTGTGAAAGCTGGAAAGCATAAGACAATTGTTATATGCTTTAGCAGACTCAAGAAACCTACAACAGCAATAAGGAAGAGAGAAATTAACCTGGATTTGCACCACAGAATGGCTATAAACCTAAGAAATTAGCTGAATATACTACCTCTCAAAGTAGAGTTGAAGCATAACATTAGTTGAGGGCTTTTTTTACAAACAGGTAGACAACTGTCTTTTCCCTGCCCTCACAGAAGACTGGGGGCCACAGTATAGGGGGGAAAGAAGGTCTATAATCTTAAGACAGTGAGCAACTGAAATAAATTAGACAAAGTGAGGTTTGAGCCCAAATCTCACAGCATATACCATAGATTTCCAGGTGTATTAAAGACCTAAATATGGAAGGCAAACCCATTAAAGATTATTAAATTTAACTGCATTAACACCAATAACTTGGGAGCTGGCCGGTTAGCTCGCTTGGTTAGCAAATGGTGTTGGTAATACTAAGGTCAAGAGTTCAGACCCCTTACTGACCAGCTGCCAAAAAAAAAACAAAAACAAAAACACCAATAACTTAAAAGACACAAAATGAAAAGATAAGGCAAACTAGAAGATACAGCAATAATTTATACAACTAAAAAACTATTACTTTAACATACAGTTTTTGTAAATCAATAATGAAATTACAAACTAAAGAAAAAGTGGGAAGAAACCCAAAAGGTCAACAAACATATGGAAATAGGCACAGTCTTACTACCAGAAAAATGCAAATCAAAACCACAATGAACTATACTATATTACTAGCCAGATTACCAGCCAAAACTTTATGACCAAGGGTACAGAGCAATGGTATCTCTTATACACTTATGTACCACTGCAAATGACATATTGTACAATAAAAATAATCAATATATACTACATAAAGAAAGTGAAAAGACTAGCACAGTGTCTGGAGTCCATAGAACATACACAGGATTTGGAACCCCAAACATGTGAAGAACTATAAACCAGTTAACAACAAGAGACAAACCAATAAAACAAATGGACAAAAGACTTGAAAAGGTACTTTACAGAAGATGAGACCTCAGAGGCCAATAAAAGCAAACATATGTTCAACTTCAATTAGGTAAATGAGATACGGAGGATATTAACAATGGTGTTGGGGTGAATGTGGGACAAGTGTAGAAATTTGTCTGGATATAACCACTTTAGAAAAACGTTTTAGTAGACATGTTCATAACATGATCCAACTCCTAAATGTATACCTTAGAGACACTTGTGCTCAAAGAAAGCTAAATATGAAATTGCACAAGTTACATACCATCTCTGGGACTCAGCTTCCTCATCTGTAAATGGGGCTGGATAAAAGTACCTCATAGTGTTGTTTGCCAGAGAAATGGATTTGATTTATACAGAAGGGTCAACAACATGCAAAAATCAAACTGTTTAGGAAACAAAAGCAAGGAAATGATAAATACAAGATTTGGGAGGTCAGGGCTGTATTTCACTTCTAAGACACATTTGCAAAACCTACTCAACAAATTTATTGATGGACATTTATAACTGTAAGCAATTATATCACAATACAATGGAATGCTATGCTTCCTTTAGAAAGAATAGGTAGGTATTTATATACAGATAGGTAAGATTGCAAACCTATTCAGAGGGCTGACTAAATAGCATAGAGGGCTGTGGAGCAAGACTGACTTTGGATTTCATTCAGGCCCCACACTTACTGCACGACCTTACAAAAATTACATAACTTTTGTGCCCCAGTTTTCTTATCTCTAAAATGGGGTACTATCAGTAGCAATCTAGCTGAGCTGTTCAGAGGATTAAATGAGTTAATTCATGAGGGCAGTTTAGAACAGTGGTTGGCAAATTAAATACGACCCATGTCAGTTTTTTTAAGGCTAGTGAGCAAAGAATGATTTTTGCATTTTTAAAGGATTGTAAAATCAAGAAAAACAACAAAACAAAAAATGTGAGAATGTGCAGCCCCAAAGCCTACAACATATTTACTATCTGGCCCTTTATAGAAAGTATGCCTACCTCTGTGTTAGAACAGTACCTTTGCTCGTGGTAAAGTCTCCATAAGTGAACAAATGCAGTGTGTATATTATTATCATACATATATATATATATATATATATATATATATATACACACACACACACACACACACACACATATATGTATACACACATGAGTATGTGCATAAAGATTCTCTATAGTGTACCAGAGGAATTACCTTTTAAGATTAGGATGATGAGAAATGTTTAGAAAATAAGATAAAATGTTTTAAGATCAAGGACATGGGGGACTGGCTGGTTAGCTCACTCAGTAGAGTGTGGTGCTGATACCACCAAGGTCAAGGGGGATGCCCATACTGACCAGCCACCAAAAACAAACAAACAAACAAAAACAGATAACCTTTGTGCATGGAATGGATCAAAGCTGGATATTAACATTAATCAACTATCTGATAGGCTTTAGTAAAATAGACTTTTTGTTTTGTTTTGCAGCTGGCTAGTATGGAGATCAAAACCCGTGACTTGGTGCTGTAAGGCTGTGCTCTCACCAGCCCGTAGTAAATAGTTTTACATGAATTTCCCTGATTGCTAATAAAGAGTACTTAGCAGAATTACTTTACACATGGAAAATTGAACCTAATCATCTATACTTGATATTTCTTGTCCAATTCTTATTGCTTGTGGCTTTTTAGTAGATTTCATTAAATTCCTTGTTTTTTCCCTTTAAAAGACTAAAGATATTCTTCCAGTGTTTACCCTAAAATCTTAACACATATATTTAATTTTCCTATCAGTTCTAAGATGAGTATGTACAACCTCCTCCCAAACAACCCTTCCTCATCTCTCCCAAGTTTCCAACACCACCCATTTCTTTAAAAAGCCTTTTAGGGCCGAGCCCGTGGTGCACTCGGGAGAGTGCGGCGCTGGGGGTGCAGCAGCGCTCCCGCTGTGGGTTTGGATCCTATATAGGGATGACCGGTGCGCTCACAGCGCTCACTGGCTGAGCGCGGTGTGGGCGGTCTGAAAAAGCACACACACACAAAAAAGCCTTTTAAATCATTATTTTTAATGTCATGCTTTTACTTTTAAGGAATCATTTCTTAAAAAATTGATTTAACCTTCAAAATAACTATCAACTAATACTTTACACATAAGCTTTACAGATTTGTATGCTTACCACTTCCTTTTGAATCCCGAATCTTCTTCCCCGGTTTATTTTTTCATTTTGTGGGAGTACACCTTTCAGTGATTCTTTCAATAAAGATTTTTGGCTGATAAATTCTCTAGTGGTTTCAGGTCTGAAAATGTCTTTATTTCACCATCGCATTTAAATGTTAATTTAACTCGGCATAAAATTCCTATGTTTCACATTTAAAGAGTAAAGATTAAAGTTATTTATTTTTTTGGAAGCTAGCTGGTACACGGAGCCAAACCCTTGATCTTAGAACCTTGGTGTTGTCAGCACCGTGCTCTGAGCAAGCTAATTGGCCAGCCTGACGAGGTTATTTAAATTCTAAACTCATCAGCCAGAAACTAATGGAAATTTAGGTTCAAAATCATTTTCCCTCAGAATGTTGAAGACATTACTCCATTGCTTACTCATATCCAGTGTTGCTGATGAAAAGTCTGCTTCTAGTGTAAGTACTGTTCCTTCATCTATCAACATTCTTCCTTCTCTGGATGCTTTTAGAATTTTCTCTTTATTCTTGATGCTCTCAAGTTTTTTTTCCTCTCCCATTTCTTTGACTATTTCACCTTCTCCATTCTTTCTGTTCTTTCCTTCTGTAACTTCTATATGGGTATTGTAATTTCTGTATCTGTTGTCTATATTGCATAAGGCTTCTTCCATACTTTCCATGACTTTGTAATTTTGTGGTTTCTTCTGGGATAGTTTCTTACCATGATTACTATTGTACTCTTTAGCTTTTTCTGATTTGCTACTCAACATATTTCTTTCTTTTCTTTTAAAGGTTAAGTTTTCAATATCCTCAACTATTTTAGAGTGCTCTCCTAGTTTCTCTACCAACTTTGTTCTTTGTGAAGCTAAATCTTTGATTTGTTGCCACTTTTTCCTACTACTGGAGTTCTTCAGATTTGTCATTTCAGGTATTGTACTTGTTATTCCTACAATTTCCTTTAGGTCATTTTTAAGAGTTTCTTCAAACATCACGTCCTGGATTTCCATCAAGACCTTAAACTTTTTCATAATAACTGCTGATATGTCTTCATATTTTAAATTGAATACTGGGGCCATCTCCTTATCAGTTTCTATTAACTGCTTTCTTTCAACATAGATATTTTCCTGTTTCCTTGCAAGTCTAGCAATTTTTGATAGTGTGCTGGACATCATGGTTATGTTATCAAGACTAGATTCTGTGTTTTCTTCCTCAAGAATAAGTTTGTTCTTACAGCCCTGCCAAACTTCAGAAATTCAAAAACCTTGAAACATGTAAATCTGAAATATAAAGAAATGAAAAATTGTTTACTGAAGAATGCTCGAGAAGCTCAGTAAGAATATGAGCTTAGTGAAACTGCTATTTAATACAAAGAGTCACTAACAAGATGGGTATATGTACATTAGGATGGAAAAAAACAGAATTCAAAATTTATTGATGATCTTTAAAACCTCATTTACATAAATACTTGAATGAAATAGATCAAGCAAACAGCAGATAACTAAGAATGATGGAAATTGTGTGATTTCTCATACTAACAACCTTGTTGTCTATGTTCTCTATAATGAACATCAAATAGATCAATTACAATAAACATTATTTAAAAAAAACAAACATATGTACCACACCAAATTATGAAAATCTGAAGTGACTTAGATGGAAACTTACACAAAATGGAGATATAGAAGTCCCCTTTTGATTGCAGAGATTGTTAACATAAGACTTTTTCTTAAAACCAGTTGTCAAGTCAATTCAGATATTTTCCAGAGTGCAAATGTTAAGACACATCTTGAATGAAGCAGAGAAACTAAACTTCATACCTCCTCCCACCTCACACAAGATCCATATTGACTTCAGGGGACTCATTCAGGTTGTTCATTTTTTGTTTTAACCATTACACTATAGTATATAACTGCCTGACCTTGCATGGTGGAAAAGCGAGAGACCATCCCACTCTCATCTTTTAGTTATGAGGGACGAGAAGTGGGAAAGTGCAATACAAACACCTTGGACGACAGCTGGGATGCCAGTTTTTGACTCTTTTCCTCTACAAGGCCTGCTAGGTATGCAAGCTTCACGAGTTGCGTTTATTGCTAACGTACTAACAATTGCAACAGGTACCTGCTGGTTCCTCTCTGCCAAGAAGACCCAATTGCTTGATCTTGCAGGTATAAAGATAAAAATCACAACCACTTAAGAGGATTCAGTGACTTAAGTAAAGGAGATCAGGGTAAATAACCAAAACTGGCAAAAATTTTTGAAGCAGATCAATGAGAAAAAAGGGGGAAATGGCACTTGTGAGCTTTAACAGCAGTTTCAAGGAACAGAACCAGAAAACCTACCACGCAGCTAATGGGAGGATAAAAAGTGCATAACTTTAGTAATAGAAAACCTCCCTGACCTCAAGTCATCTGATAGAAAAAATAAAATCAAGTATCATATATAAAATTGTCAAAGGATAAAATTACAACAAATTTAATGATCTCAGTTGGCTTTATTGTGATTCTATTCTAGAATTGGGCAACACTTCATCCCATAAAACAGAATAAGTATTCCAATGAATTGAGCAAAAGAGGATGACTTTATAGACAGGAGGAAAAAAAATGGCTAAGGAAAGCAGAAACAAAAAACAAAAAGCAGATCGGTCATTTTAAAGTTACTTCCCTTGTAAGGTGGGGAAAGAGAGACAGAACAATAGAAAAATAACTGATAATTGAACATGAGAGTTACTTCTTTTGTGTAAGGATTAAAGCAGAGGGAACTTCATTATCCTGCCTATTTAAGATTAATACTGGCCTGTTTAGGAAATTAGCTGTTCTCTCTCTCAACTTAAGTTTAGGTTTGGTGATGTGTGACTTAAGGAGGGGTGACTCCACTTTGATTTTTATTCTGGTCTGTTTGGGCCTAGTGCAGGAACTTAGTCCGTAACAATGGCCACCTATAATTTTTATTCAACAGAACAAAATAAAAATGAAAAATAAAAGATGCATATACAATACACCCACATATATCCCTTTTTTTTTTTTTCCTTTTTGTCTTTTTTCGTGACCGGCAACGGATCACAACCCTCAGTGTTGCGCCTGTACCGGACCGGGACCGGCAACGGGATCGCAACCCTCAGTGTTGCGCCCGCACCTCGCTCAGCCAGTGAGCGGCTGGTCTGTATGTGGGATCCGAACCCTCAGCGGGAGCGCAGCCGCGCTCCCAAGTGGTGCACTGTAGCAGTGCGCCACCGGGCCGGCCCCCACATATATCCCTTTTGAGGGCAGTCACAAACCTTCCCAGACATTTTTCACATTTATTGAGCACAGACTATATGCTAGTTACTGTGCTAGGTGGTAAAGGAAAGAATGTTGAACAGAAAGATTCAAAACTTACCCTTAAGGGGACTAACATCTAGAGAGAAACAAATATAAAACTGCCAACCTACAAAGTAGAGTCAAGGGTCATGAGTGCTATAATAATAGGTGTTATCTGACATATTCAGGGAGATCCAGGAAGCCTTC
>NW_007736742.1:57019-59415 GCF_000696425.1 Galeopterus variegatus
ACCTCGCTCAGCCAGTGAGCGGCTGGTCTGTATGTGGGATCCGAACCCTCAGCGGGAGCGCAGCCGCGCTCCCAAGTGGTGCACTGTAGCAGTGCGCCACCGGGCCGGCCCCCACATATATCCCTTTTGAGGGCAGTCACAAACCTTCCCAGACATTTTTCACATTTATTGAGCACAGACTATATGCTAGTTACTGTGCTAGGTGGTAAAGGAAAGAATGTTGAACAGAAAGATTCAAAACTTACCCTTAAGGGGACTAACATCTAGAGAGAAACAAATATAAAACTGCCAGCCTACAAAGTAGAGTCAAGGGTCATGAGTGCTATAATAATAGGTGTTATCTGACATATTCAGGGAGATCCAGGAAGCCTTCCCTGGGAAGTGGGGAATTGGATCTGAAATGCGCAGCAGCTATACAACAAAGAATGGACGAAAGTGTATTCCAGGCAGAGGAAGCATGGTGTGCAAGATCAGAGCAGCATTTGGTGAAGGATAGGTTATGGAGGGAGGGAGGGAGTGGAGGGCTCCCTCTTTGTGATTCGGCTTCCCATGAGTGGCGATGCTTGCTATGCACCTTAATAGGAAAGAGCAGGAGAGCACCAGTTTAAGAGCATGAATTTTGTTTTCCATATAAAGTTTGAGGTACTCTTGACACAATTCAAAAACAGGATGAGTCTAGAGCCCCAAATTAGTTTCTGTTCTGCATAGAAAGGTGCACAGGAGGTAAATTTCAGAGATAAACATTCCAAAAAGAAATAAAAAATTAAGGGCCAGCCCCTGGCTCACTTGGGAGAGAGTGGTGCTGACAACACCAAGTAAAGGGTTGGGATCCCCTTACCGGTCATCTTTTAAAAAAAAGAAATAAAGAATTAGCATTAGGCATCTTACCCACAATGCTGCAGCCTACAAAATAGAATGTTAAAGACTATTACAGGGTTCAAACACCCATACTAGCCAGCCACCAAAAATAAATAAATAAAGACGATTACAAAAAAGCTGTGATATGAGAAGCATATAAGCAGCTGATGCTGATGCATCATTTATGTCAGAGCAAAAGAAAAATATGTGCTCTCCCCAATCAAAAATTTCAGGGGCTGGCTAGTTAGCTCATTTGGTAGAGTGTGGCACTGTTAATAGTAAGGTCAAGGGTTCAGATCCCCATACTGGCCAGCTGCCCAAAAAGAATAAAATAAAATAAATTTTAAAAGAATTTCAAAAATTTCTCACTATAATAAAAACTGAAACAGGAAAAAAAAATATATATATATATACACAAAATTAAAAGATAACTTAAATTTTAAAATTCCTATGTTTTACATTTAAAGAATAAAGTTATTTATTTTTTTGGAAGCTAGCTGGTACACGGAGCCAAACCCTTGATCTTAGCACCTTGGTGTTGTCAGCACCGTGCTCTGAGCAAGCTAACTGGCCAGCCTGACGAAGTTATTTAAATTCTAAAATAACTCGTCAGCCAGAAACTAATGGAAAAGTTTAAATACTGAAAGGCAATGATAACTACATATCAAAACTTGTGGGATATAGTTAAAGCGGTGTTTTGAAGGAAATGTATACACTTAAAATGTATACATTTAAAAATGTTTCTACGTTTTTAGAAAGGATGAAAATTAAGTTAAACTGCTAGATTTAGAACAAAACGCACCCAAAGAAACCTAAAGAGATGAGCACAAATCAATGAAATTAAAAACAAAGAAATTTATAGAGAATTAACAAAACCTAAAGTTGAAAACATTAAACAAATCTCTGGTAAAAGATGAACCAAACAAGAGAAGGTACAAATAAGTAACACCATGAATGAAAAGGGGACACAGCTACAGAGAAATCAGATTCAAAATGGAATAATTATTAAACCTTCGTAATTAAATCTGAAAATTTAGCAGCATTTTTTTTTTTATCTTACTTGTACCCAGACTCTTCTAGAGAATAGCAAAAAGGAAATATTTTAATTCATTCTAAAAAGCTAGAAAACTTACATAATAAACTGCAGGACAGTGAGAAAAAATTACATTAGTTTTCTCAAAGTCACATAGAAGCAAAAATCTTAAAATAGCACTGTCTCTGCGCCTGCCATCTTCAACATGTGATACCCTGCGTTGCTGTAGTTACCACTAGAAGGCCCTCACCAGACGTGCTCCCTGGACTTTGGGCTCCCCAGGCTCCAAAACTGGGGAAGTTAACATCCCCAATAGATGGGTTCTGGTTCCTGGTGCCTCTGGGCTTCTTGGAGGAGCTGTTTACAAAGAATTTCAGCAGAGTAACTAGCATGACGTTGACTGTGGCTTTAGAAGAGCAAGGCCAAAATTTGAACAGGTTAATTTGTTAGATTCTAATGCAGTTCATCACATCATTCATGATTTCCAGCCACATGTCACAGTACT
>NW_007736742.1:59894-60848 GCF_000696425.1 Galeopterus variegatus
TTAACATCCCCAATAGATGGGTTCTGGTTCCTGGTGCCTCTGGGCTTCTTGGAGGAGCTGTATACAAAGAATTTCAGCAGAGTAACTAGCATGACGTTGACTGTGGCTTTAGAAGAGCAAGGCCAAAATTTGAACAGGTTAATCTGTTAGATTCTAATGCAGTTCATCACATCATTCATGATTTCCAGCCACATGTCACAGTACTTTGTGCAGCAGAGGGAAGACCAGATGTTGTAGAAAATCAGCCAGATGCTGCTTCTCAGCTTAATATAGATGCTTCTTGGAATTTAGCAAAGGAAGCAGCTGAAGCTGGAGCATTTCTTATTTGCATTAGCTCAGATTACGTATTTGATGGAACAAATCCACCTTACAGAGAGGAGGACACACCAACTCTCCTAAATTTGTAGGGCAAAACAAAACCAGGAGAAAAGGATGTCCTGGAGAACAGTATAGGAGCTACAGTTTTAAGGATTCCTGTTTCATATGGGGAAGTTGAAAAGCTTGAGGAAAGTTATGTTTGATAAAGTGCAGTTCAGCAACAAGTCAGCAAACATGGACCAAGGGCAGCAGAGGGTCCCCATGCACATCAAAGATGAAGCCACTGTGTGCCAGCAGCCAGCAGAGAAGACAATGCTGGATCCATCAGTTAAGGGAACCTTTCACTGGTGGGGCAATTAACAGACGACTAAGTATGAAATGGCACGTGCAATTGCAAATGCCTTCAACCTACCCAGCAGTCACTTAAGACCTATTACTGACAGCCCTGTCTTAGGATTATAATGTCCAAGAAATGCTCAGCCTGTCTGTTGCAAATTAAGAGACCTTGAGCATTGGCCAACGAATACCATTTCAAATTGGAATCAAAGAATCACTCTGGTTTTTCCTCATGGACGAGAGAACAAGAGATGGAGACAAATGGTCTTCCTTTACTTTGTATTGTTTCTTTTTGTTTTC
>NW_007736742.1:64789-65295 GCF_000696425.1 Galeopterus variegatus
AATATTGAGCCAATGATGCTTTATGTACACTGTGGAATTATATAATATGGTTTTTATATAAGAACATCTAAAATACACATACATTATTTTATATGTGTATATACAATATGTACACGTGCACAGAGTATGCTTATGTATATATAATTATATAGTTATATAGAGAGTATATCAGAGTCATAAGCATTGGTTAAGGATGTCTTTGATACATTAGAGAAAAAATTTTGCCTAAAATATGTACAGTACTATATCGTATACAGTACATTATCATTGTAAAATAAAATTGGAGGCCACTGTTTTTGACTATGTTCCTTCACTAGGCCGTAACAAACCAAACTAAAAACCAAAATGGAGTTGCGCCTGCTAAGTTCCAAGTCACTTAACATTGTGTCTGACCTTCCGAGAAATCAGCAGAAACAATTAACAGCCAATTGCCACGCAGGCTAGTTTAAACCTTCAACAGGTATGATAATAAAGTTCCCTCCGCTTTAATCCTTACACAGAAGAGA
>NW_007736743.1:0-1135 GCF_000696425.1 Galeopterus variegatus
GTTCTCCCTGATCCTTGAGTTCTGGCCCTGGCAGCTGGATCCTGTCCTGCCGGCCTGACAGCGTGTGTGAGATCTGTAAGTCTCTGCCTCGCTATCCGGGCGTATCCCCTCTCTGTGTGCAAATGATGGGGCCTCCCGGAGGGTGTGTCTTTTTTTCCGAGACTCCTCCTCCTTTGCCAGACCCCTCCCCTCTCTGTGTGCTCAGTACAGGGCTGGGGCGTGTCTTCTGCAATCCTCATCTCTCAGCCCCGCCCAACCCCAAAGGGGTCTCAGGCCTCCACCACGGACACTGTGGGCGTTCCTGCAGCCCTGGTCAAGATCCTCTCTGGGCCTCCCACCTTCCCCCCCGGTATTGCAGCCCCCTGTGTGGTTGAGTTATCTCCCACACCAGGGCGCGAGCCCCCCGGGGGAGGATCCCACAGCACACAGTTCCTCTTTGAATCCCCCCGGCGTAAGCCAGCTCGGCGCCCTCAGGCCGTCAGCTCTCTGGCAGGATCAAGTGGGCTCGGGGGCACCCCGGTCACCCCTCTCCCAACCAGAAATCAGTCTGGGGTTTTTCTGAACTGAAGGCCACAGAGATGGTATCTGCCTCCAGGAAGCAGGGAGTTTACCTGGGGCCGAAGCCCCAGGTATGGTGGAGTGACGGTCTGGCCAGGATCCTCTTCCCTGCCCTCCCGATGCTGGCCGGGAGCTCCCCATGCCACCAGCCCCGCCAGAGATCCGCGGGTGGAGTAAGATTGGTGGCCGGTCCACAGGCCCCGGGGGGCCCCACGCTTAGGCACACAAGTGGCACGGCTCAGTGAGGAGCCACGCCAAGCGAAGATGGCTGGCTTGCCGGATCTGAGCCAGCCGGCTCCACCCCCCCCCGGAGAAAATGGAGGCAGCGCTGATGAAGGCGCCTAGCCTGGTGTGGTAAGCGGGGGCCGGGTGGGCCTTTGCCTCCCAAGCGGGGCTGGGTTGGGGGTCACTCACAAAGCTCCCAGAGCTGGGCCTGTCCCGCGCCTTCCTCTCCGTCTCTGCATCACCGCTGCCGTCTTTCCTGGCCTTTGTTGCCGGCGGATGTACGGTACAGCAGAGCTTTTAAGATTCTCTCTTTGTCTTTGAGTTTTGCCAATTTGACTATAACATGCCTTGG
>NW_007736743.1:1445-10134 GCF_000696425.1 Galeopterus variegatus
TGCCTGATCTGAGCTGGCCGGCTCCGCTCCCACCGGAGAAAATGGAGGCAGCGCTGATGAAGGCGCCTAGCCTGGTGTGGTAAGCGGGGGCCGGGTGGGCCTTTGCCTCCCAAGCGGGGCTGGGTTGGGGGTCACTCACAAAGCTCCCAGAGCTGGGCCTGTCCCGCGCCTTCCTCTCCGTCTCTGCATCACCGCTGCCGTCTTTCCTGGCCTTTGTTGCCTTTGGCTGCTCAGTCTCCTGGTGCGGTTGGGGCGCTCTCAGGAATCTTCTTTTGCATCGGCCCTAAAACCTCGAGACCGTAGTTGCTTTTTTCATTGTAGATTAGTTGATCAGTGATTTATTTGTTTTTTGTTGCTCTTGGAAATGCAAATAGTACTCTGGCAGCACAGCGCACACTTCTCAGGCTCGCTCTGTCCTCTGGCACGCCCGCTCCAGACCCGTCGCCATCTTGCTCCTCCCCCAATGGAAATTTTTAACAAGTGTGATCAAGATCCTGAAGCATTTCTTCAAAGAATTATAACAAGAGATGAAACATGGCTTTACCACTACAATCCAGAACACAAAGCACAATCAAAGAAATGGCTACTAAGGAATGGAAATGGTTCAGTCAAAGGAAAAACAGACTGGTGAAGAGCAAAGTCATGGCAACAGTTTTGGGGGGATGCTTAAGGCATTTTACTTGTGGGCTTTCTGAGGAGCCAAAAAAGATAGCATCTGCTTATTATGAGAGAATTTGGAGAAAGTCAGTCAAAGCTTTAGCAGAAAAATGCCCAGCAAATCTTCACCAGAGAGTCCTTCTCTACTGTGACAAATCTCCTCCTTATTCCTCTCATCAAACAAGGGCAATTTTGCAAGAGTTTTGATGGGAAATCATTAGGTATTCACCTAACAGTCCTGATTTTGGCTCCTTCTGACTTCCTTTTGTTTCCTAATCTTAAACAATCTTTAAAGGGCATCCATTTTTCTGAAGTTAATAATATAAAAAAGGCTGAATTGACATGGCTAAATTCCCAGGACTCTCAGTTCTTTAGGGATGGACTAAATGGCTGGTATCATCACTTACAAAAGGGTCTTGAACTTGATGGAGCATATGTTGAGAAATAAAGTTTTGTTTTGTTTTTTAATCTTTTAATTCTACTTTTCCATGAACTTTTTAAAGTCCCTCATATATCAGCTGTTGTAAGACTTTTCACATATTGTTATGGAAAAATAAGTGTTCCACTAACAGTAGTGAGAGAGAGTATGTCATCCAAAGTTAATCTATCAAGTATTTTCTGAGGACCGTCAGGGAACATAGGGTACTTATACTACCAGGTACTTATACTCATACATCGTTTTCTTTGACCAAAAACTGTTACTACTACTCTACCATGAATTAATTTCCAAAAAAACTCTTATAGTTGGATCATATCTTCATTTATTTTCTACTTACAAATCAGGTTTTTGTCCTTGTTGCAGTTCATGCTGAGGTACAGGGTAAAGAGCTTCATAACTTCGTTTATCTTTTGACCCATGAATTGCATATGAATTAAATTTTGTCACATTTTGTGGAAAATAACTCCAAGGGAGTAAAGCTTTGCCTTCCCATTTTGTCTCTCCTCTGGACACTTGGAATGATAAAGCAAGTTTTTGCTACAGAAACAAGATGTAGAACATGAAACGTAAAATCAGACTTACAGTTTAAACATATAAATATACAGATCACTTGTGCACTTAAGGATTTTGTCTCATATTTTTATTTACTTACTTTCCACACATTTCTTCTTCCAGTGAGTAAAAGCACTAAATGCTGCCCATGGCTGTCAAAATTAAGATTTCTCATAAGTATTTGAAAAAAAACCAAACATTTTCTTCATTATCCTTTATATCTGGAATGTGTGTGAATGTAACTAAATTTCCAAATAATTAAAAGACACAGTACAAATATTCGATAATTATAGGGAGAGCCAGTGTGCTCAGTTACTTAAAAATGACCCCTCTGAGTTGACCACTTTCCAGACAACTGTCATCAAAAGCATAAAGCTTCACATGCTTAGGCTCCTTTTTATATTCTTTAAGTAAGAAATTATATAAAATACTTCATTTGGCTAGATGACACAAAGTGTAAAAAGGAGCAAGAGGATATCATGTTATTTGCAGTTTATAATAAAGTCAGTTTCAAAAGCTAAAGTATCCTAAGGGAAGCAGGCACTAAATTTCAAGTCTGAATTCAACATCTTTGGTAAAGATTATTTCTGTAAGAAAACTGTCTTGAAGCTCATTAGGAAGGCAGAAAATGCAAAACATAGTTTGTTTAAAACTAGTCAACAGGCTAAAGAGTTTAACCTGTGTCTCTTTTCTCACACAACTGTCCTTGACCTGTTTGCCTCTTGTGTTTTCCTGCTTTCTACCATTAGTTCAGGCACCAATGCCACATTTTTACAAAGAAATACAACATATTCTGCATCTGATTTATGATAATAGGGAAGGACTTCATCACACCCATCTCAGTACTGGACAGGTCATCTAGGCAATAAACCTACAGAGGAACAGTTAATCTATCAGATGGAGAGAACAAATCTATGGCTATTAGATAGGAGAAGGGGAAGGAGGGAGAGGGAGGGGAGAGGGAGGGGAGAGATTGGATAAGGGGCATAAATAATAAGTGTGATTTGTTACAATGAATATGCTAATAAAATATAAATTAAAAAATTAAAAAAATTTTTAAAAAGAAATAAAACATATTCTCAAAAGGAAACTCAAATAAGAGTCCTTAATTGGGATTAGCCAAATCAGTAAGAATCAAAGGAAGAAGAAGCAAATTTACTGTTTCTGGAAAAAATTATATCTCAAATATTTCTACATAGATAATCTTTTGTGAGCTTTTCAGGGAGGATTTCCTTCAATAAACTATTCTAACAGAAGAGAAGGGTTTTTTTTCCATTTAAAAGTCCTCTGAGTGTTTTTACTGTTGTTATGCAGCCTTAGGAATAACCTAGGGGGAAAAAATTCTTACAAATTAAAACAATAATATGAGGGTACTTCAAAAAGTTTGTGGAAAATAGAATTAAAAGATAATACAAAGTTTTCAATGAACTTTTTGAAGTACCCTCATATTCTTCATATTGCTTTCCTAGAGGTTAATTAATTGTTGCAGGAATTGATTGTCTGAAGCAAAACTATGATTTTTCATTATTAAATATCCTGATGTATATAAAACCAAACTACTTTGAGAATTTTTTTAACTTTTAAAATTTATTAATTTTATGTACAACTGCTACTGTGTAATTTCTTAAGAAAAGAGAATCTAATTCTATTCTTCCAGTGTTGTCATCACTTTATGAAAATAAAATGGAATTGCCATATAATAAAATTAAAATTAAGGGTCAAACTTTAGAATTCTAGCAGGTCCAAGTTCCTTACTGTCTTCTTGATAAGCTATAAATGTTTTCCTCAGCTTTCTCAGCTGTAGGGTGAAAATAATCACACAATAGTTGAAATTTTCATACCTCTCATGACAGTTTATGAGAATTAATCATATTTTTCAATAAAAAATTTTGGCATGCTAGTTGAAAGGTGACACACAAAGATGTGATTATTATTCTTAAAGAATAATTGTAGCTAAATTTTTCACATTAGAGTTAGCAAAAAATCAACCTAAGGGTAAATAAAAGGATATCTAAAATCTTATTTACTTATTTAATTTCTTTATTTTTTCTGGTGGCTGGCCAGTAAGGGGACCTGAACTCTTGACCTTGGTGTTCTAACACTGCACTCGAACCAACCGAGCTAACCAGCCAGCCCTAAAATCTTATTTAGATCAATTGTTTGGGGTTCTCTAGATAGCCTGCTAAGGAATAAAGGTGACAGGATATTAGATATTGAGGGGCACTTAAACAGCATTTTAAATGAATAATGACAATATAAAGAAATATTTCATTATTAGTTTACTAATTTAAAATTTCCAATAATGTAGATGACAGCTTTACTTTTTCACATCTACAAGAAAAAATTAGTTTACAGTCACATAAAGACTGTTCCCAAGGGAATAGTTACATTTGAACAAAGACGGTCCAAGGTTAATATTTTAAATGAGTCTAAGAAAATCCATGTGTGATTTAGTTTTTATCCAATGCACTAAATGCAAAAGTGACAAGTATATACTCAATTAATGAATCATGAATAAAGGAATACATGAATACATAATTATGTAAAGCATAAAATTAAATTTTAATCTCATTACTAAAAAATCCCCTAAAAAACATTTTCATAAGGTAGTTCAACTCGTTATATCTATGCATCCCTTTATTTCTGAACATCTAATATATAATAATGTGAAGATATAAAGTAAATAATGAGCGTAACAGGTTTTTGTTTTATAATGATTTTCCATTCTGCAAAAAAGTTTTTTCAAATTTATTAGAAAAACCAATTACATTAGTGAATGGAAATTAGTATTGACATAATATTTTCAAACATTTAGAATATATATTCTAAACATTTTCTAAATATATTCATTGTACTTGAAAATAAGAAATTATATAAAAGTATTAATTGAAATTTATTCAGATTAGCTTTCCCTCTAGTTAGGTGGAATTAGTGAACTTTTACCGTAACCATATAATTTATAACTAGAAAATAACGTGTTCAAATTATATAGTAATGATTAAGAAAAAATATTTTATACTTACGGACAAAGTTCAACTTCTAAATACTGCTCAGTTACATCATTCAAGAAAAATGCTTCTACAACTTTTGAAAACAGAGATATGATATATTGAGAAACTTAATTTTGCTTCAACAATAATTTTTTAATTTTTTTAGAATATAAAATAAATTAACTAATTATTTTTAATCACAGTACTATCTCCAGCAGAAAAAGGGACAAAAGAAATAGACATTGCCTGGAAGGAGAAACACATAGGAAATAAAACATCACCAATTCTCTTCCATATCACATTGCCATAAATTAGAAAGATTAAGAAAGCCTAGTGCTGGTAAAGTTGTGAAGAAATCAATACTATCACACGGACAAACTTTGAGCCAGTTATCTTCTCCTTCTGGCAATTTATCCTAAGGAAATAATCAGAAAGCTGGAAAAAGCAGCAAGTGTAACATAAAAAAGAAAAGATCACCTACCCGTATTCCACCAATCACTGACTTTGCACTAGCCAGCCTCCACAACTATGTGAACAAATTACTTAAAATAAATCAATCTCTATTATATATATATAAAACACACAAACACACACACACATACACGCTTATCTTCTGATTTCTATTTTCCATCATCACCTTACAAACATTTTTACAGCTTCTTTGTATTAACACTATTATCAGATTCTAGGAGTACTTTGATTAGCTCATAATCTATTCAAATACTAAAGTGGAAAATTTTAATAAAAATTCCAAAACGGAGGGATGTATGGGTTGCTATAGGAGAAAAAAAACCAGATGCCTAGCTCAAAAAAGCGGTATAGGGAAGGATTCCTGAAGAAGGTATTATCTAAGCTCCATCTTGAAAGATGAGTTGGAACTAGGTGAAGAATAATGAAACTGGCATTCTAGGGCAAGAGCAGTACAATAAAAGGTACACAATTGGGAAATATTGTGGCTTATTTAAAGAACTACAAGCAGTTCAGTCTTACCAGGTAAACCTTTCAATGTAGGAAGAACTGGTGATGTTGCAGAGAGAATAAGGGGCCAGGTCATGGAATATTTTGTGTAGAGATCACATTAAGAAGGGCAAAACTTATCTTGAGAAGACAGGGAACCTGAGAAGATTATCAAGGAGCTGAAGGATGTGTTTAAATTTTCATTTTAGATAGATCACACTGGTTTCTAAGTGAAAGACGGGTTTAAGGGCAAAGGACTATTTAGGAGGCCATGCCCTAATCCAGGTAAAAGAATATGAAGGCCTAACCTATGGCAAGGATGGTGGGGTTAAAGAGGAGTTACTGAATCAGAGAAAGTAGGAGGTGAAACTGATAGGACTTAGTAAGTAAGTCCAAATATGGAGAGTGAGAAAGAAGGATACCCTGGGAAGATATCACAGTTTCTACATTTGGCAATTTTATGTTGCAAGGGTCTAAGTGTTTGTCCCCTCCAAAGCTCACATGCGAGCTTGATTCCCAATGTGGCAGTGTTGGATGGTGGGGCATTTAAGAGGTGATTGGATTGTGAAGACTATGCTCTCATGAATGGATGAATCCATTCATGGAGTAATGGGTTAATGGTTTAATGGATTTAATGGGTATGGACTAGTGGCTTTATAAGGAAAACAAGTGAGCACGTTAACAAATGCTCTGACCCAACCCTCGTTATGTGATACCCTGTATGGCCCTGGGACTCTGTAGAAGAAGGCCCTCGCCAGATGTGCCCTATGGACCTTGGACTTCACAGCCTCTAAAACTGTGAGAAACAAATTTTTTCTTACAAATTACCCAGTTTCAGTTATTCTGTTAGAAACAACAAAAAACATACTACTACACATGTATTGTTGGTGTCATTGATTAAGATTAGGCAATTGGAGAAAGAAGTAGTTTATAAGTATTTGTTGAGTTAGGTGCCTGTACCACCTCCAGTAGATAAGTCACACTGGTGTGTATACCATTAGGAAGCTGGTATATACAAGTTCTGTATTAATAAAAGAAAACATATGTTTAACATATGACAAATTAACACTGACAAAATGTGTGCTACACAAATGATATAGAGAAAGTAGATGTTAGTACTGACTAGAAGGTTCATCCAAGGCTTCTTTAAAGAAATGAGACCTGACTTAGACCTTGAACTATGTGCATTAGAGGCAGGTGAATAGAATGAGAAAGTACATGGGTGAGAATATGCATGGACAGTAACACTATTAACCTTTTAGAAGTCAGGAGCTTTAGGTTGAATATACTGGCTCAATTCATGAGTACCCTAAAAGCTTATAGGAAGGGTTTGAACTTTAACCTAGGGATGGTAATGGTTTATGGTCTGGGAATGGCACTATGAAGAGTATTTCAGAAAAGATGAATCTGGTAAATTAACTGCGATACAGTAGAAGGGGATCACAGAGCAAACCCAAAACAGTACAATTTCATGGCATGTCTTTTAGCTTTAATTCAATACATGAGATTACTTGCCAGTGTAAAGTTAAAACTGCATTTCGTGCGAGGTAGTGTTTCTACAATAAGTGAAACACCACAAAACTTCCATAAAGAAGGTTTATAGGTTAAAGTGGTAATCTGAAGATACTTAAAGACAAAACAGGAATGCTGAACTCTTCTTAGAATAGGTAACAGAAGTAAAGGAAGGAAATATGGCAGTAATATAAAAATCTGGATTTGTAATTGTCATTTTTCACTGTTCTAGTTGTATAGTTTAAGTCACATAGGTAATTGAGAAAAAGTCAGAATGAGTCATTGGGAAGAAATATCAGAACTGCACGTCAGTTGCTCAGAAGCACTCGCTTCCTAACAGCAAGATAAAATAATAGTTCTGTGAGAGGTTATTGTAAAAAGATTTATGTTTGCAATAAAATACAGTACTTCCACTTACCCTCATAATCCCACAGTTCATTGAAAGGCTGTCCTGGTTCTCCAAGTGGGGCTGGAGGATCATTGAAAAATGGAGCACTAACTTCCATCATCACTCCTTTGTCACCTGGATTCAGCCTGACAAACACTGGCTCGTGCTTCACTGGAAAACCATCCCAAGTGTGTTCAATTTTAAAATCCATCTGACGACTCTAAAGGAAAAACATATTAAACTCTTTAACAATGTGTAAATGTTTCCTTTCATTAGAAATAAAATGAAAATTTCAATGCTAAATAACAGTCAAGAAGGTAGCAGTGTGACAAGAACACCGACTCTAAAGGAAAAACATATTAAACTCTTTAACAATGTGTAAATGTTTCCTTTCATTAAAATAAAATGAAAATTTCAATGCTAAATAACAGTCAAGAAGGTAGCAGTGTGACAAGAACACATTCCTGGGAGTCAAAAGGCCTTCTGTATTGTGGCAAGTCATGAACTCTGAGTTTTGTTCTAAAATAGGCAGCTGGATCCTAAAAGCTTTAAGACTTTCATTCTAGATTCAGCTCTCATTCCCTCATAAAGAGCACATCAAAATAATTTTTAAAAATTGTAAGTTCACTGCTGAAATTTTATTAATATACTCAGCTTTAACTATAAGCACTATGAGTTTATATGCCATCCCTTGGCTTTTACAGTAAAGTGTGCAGGTGTCTGACTTACTGGATCCTCTGAAAATCAAGATCTTTTTAATAAAAATCAACTTGATTAAAAAAAAACTTTCATAAAGCAGTAGAAGCAGTGCTGTTAATATCTATTCTTTTGGCTAAAAAGTCTTTGGAGGAGGGACTCCAGCCATGTGAAGGTCAGTACAGTTGAATTTCGCCTTCCTTTGTTCCAGCATATACACTTTCTTTACCTTTTCAATTTTTGGTATTTCAACTGTTAAATGAGCACTTGTGTGCTTGATAAATTCTCTCCAATTGAAAAATGGGAACAGAATCTGGTATATTTTTTCTAAGTATTCAATGGAAAGACATAATATTTTATCGATAAAATTACATTCTGTTGAACACTATCGATCGAACATTTTATAGATAATGTATCAATTTAATTTCACTACACACTTGCATAGGAACTGTTATTATCCTCATTACAAATGAAGAAACAGATTTGTCCAAGGTCACA
>NW_007736743.1:10848-27975 GCF_000696425.1 Galeopterus variegatus
TGCAATCCCCTTACCGGTCACAAAAAAAGACCAAAAAAAAAAAAAAAAAGTAAAAGATAGAAGCAGAGCTGCTCTTGTTGAGAATGAGGTAAGGATACCCCAAGCCTTTGTACTGGTTCCTTCTGTCTTTTCCCCTAAGGTTTCTTTGAGCATTGTTTGAAAATTACTGCAAGAAATAGTGACTGGATTTCCCTAAATAGGGAGTAGTGCCACGGATGATATGTCCAAGGGCAGAACATAATTTTGGCTTTAATTGCATAAAACGACTTTAGTTTCTTATTGGAATGACAAATTTGTTTATTTTTAAAAACTTTGTTGTTTAAAGAATATTCATGTTAATCTAAGTATGCATAATATTTATTTTAAAAATTAACCTAAAAAGTATAGTCCTGCCCACTAGTTAATCTAGTCTAAAGACACAATGGACATAAAAACTATCAATTCTCCCCTCAACCTCCTTAGTAATCTCCTGAGACTTAATCCCCACTGCTTTCCAATTTGTTTGCACATGTGCTCATTAAGTAGGACAATTTAATTGCCAATGTCCTTCACCACCTGGCAGTAATCTCCTGAGACTTAATCCCCACTGCTTTCCAATTTGTTTGTTTGCACATGTGCTCATTAAGTAGGACAATTTAATTGCCAATGTCCTTCACCACCTGGGAAAGGGCTTTCCTCGCTGTCATTCTCTATTGCCAGGTACATGGCTCCATTTTGATTCACAGCACTTAACACTGCATGACATATTTACTTATTGTCTCCTCAACCCTACCTAGAATGCCTGTAAGTAACAGGAGCTCACTAAGTGTTGAGTGAGTAATTGTTCTAGTCTCTGGATCTAAATTTCTATGATGATAAGGATTTGTGCAGGAGAAATCTACTGTGCTAGTGGTATCATTATCCCTTTCAACACTATATAGCAATACCATGGCTAATAATGAAGATGATATATCATTCTCTGAAATTTCCTTTCAATTTAGTTTAGTTTCGGATACCATACCAGGTACTGAGGAAATGACAGAGAAGTCTATGAGGAGTTTGGGATGATTCTCAGGTAGCTAACCAACCAGGTCACCACTTCCATTGGATCAATTGGCTCATTTTGCAGTCCCATTTAATACTGTGAGATCCCTACACAAAAGTTAAGTTTTAGATGAATCAAAGATTTAAACATAAAAATCAAACCATATGAAAACAAGAAAAAAATGAGATTTTTAAAAAAAGATATTATAGTAGAGAAAGCCTTTTAAAATATAACGCCAAACCCAAACACTTGACTACATAAAAATAAATTTAAAAGCAGAAGCCTCCTTCCATTGCAGCCCCGCCCAAAAACCTACTTTTAACAAAATCAAAAGACAGTCTGTGAAAAAGTATATGCAACTCACATTTCAGACAAATAACTAATTTCTTTAATGCGTAAAGGCATCCTAGAAATCAATTAAAAAGACCAACACCCCCAATACAAAAGCGGGCAAAAGATATGAATAGCAATTCACAGGAAGAAAATGCAAAAGGTTCAATCTCACTTATAATGACGGAAATGCAAACTAAAACAACAAGTTGCTATTTTTCACTTAGACTGACAAGGATCAGAAACTTTGATAATATGTTGTTTTAATGAGGACATAGAAAAGAATCATATACTGGGGCATAATTGGTACAGCCGCTGTGAAGAGCAATACATCAATATCTATCAAAATAAAAAAAGTAAATATCCTTTGACTCTATAATTCTAGTTCTAGGATTTATTCCACCTGCACTTATTCAAAATGAACTAAGTATAAGGATATTTGTAGTAGTATTGTTCAGAATAACAAAATATTTGAAGCAACTTAAATACCCATCAGTAGAAGACTGGTAAAGAAATTATGCTATATTATACAATGAAATATCACATAACTTAAAATGAATGAGGCAGCACTATGTGTACATCTAAAATATATTGCAAAGTGAAGAAAAGCAGGGTGCAAACAAAAAGTATGCATTTATTTAACAGAAAGGAAGTTGATTCGCATATATGCTTGTGATGCATACACTATTTCAGGAAGCATATAAAAAAACCAGCGGTAGCAGTGGTTGCTTCTCTGAAGGGAATTATCTGCCTGAAACATGGGAGGAAGGGAGGCTTACTTTCAACGTTGTCACTTTTTTTTTTTTACCTATTTATATTTTATATTATGATAGACATACATTACTAATTAAAAATAAATGAATAATTTAAAAAAAAACATTTATGTGCTTTATATATATTTATTTATTTATTTATTGAAGGCTGGCCAATAAGGGATAGGAACCCTAAAAATATTTTTAACGTACAATTTAATTCTTAGTCTTTTAAAGAGTATGGTGACTACTTCTTCTCTCCTTTATGTTATATGAGGATACTTCAAAAAGTTCATGGAAAAATAGAATTAAAAGATAAGGCGAATCTTTCCATAAACTTTTTGAAGTACACTCGTATATGCTGAACATTTCCAAAAAGTCATAATGAATATTCGAAGGTGGTCACCGTTCTACTATGCAATTTTACTGTTGGTTATTTAGACTTTCTTAAAAGAATGTTTATTGTTAATCTGTATTTTTCTGCTTTTAACCTCTATTCTTCAAATTATTCTTTCATCAAAAAAAGTTTAAAATTTTTTTCAATTTTTATTACTTTATCTTTACTAGAAACCAGGAAAGACCTTTAAAAGGAAATGAAGAAAAATGATTATATTGTGTAATGTTGAATATAATAATTATCCTGATTTCAGCATCACATATTGCATACAGGTATTGATATTCAACGCTTTGCACCAGAGATATGTTCAATTGTGTTTCAATAAAAAGAGAAAATTTAAAAAAAAAAATAAAAGGAAATTAAGGAAGAGAAGGGAGACAGAACCTTAAAACATTAAGAGCCTAGGGGAAGAAAAATATTCCACAAAGTTTGAAAGAAATTACGGAAAAGGTGTTTTCTCAACAAAAAGATTTGCAAGAAAAATTTCTAAATTCCCCTATTGACAAAAGTCTATTTAGTTTTTCTAAAATAATTATTTCTGTTCAGTTTGCATGTCCCCTGCCCCACCCTGCCCATGAAGAGAAACAGAGAAATGAGGAAGTCAGCCTGAAAATGGGAGTAAACTGTGCCAGCAGGATGCAGCTGAAAAGGAAAATACTTTTAAGTATTTTTCAGGGAAGAAGCTAATGACAAGAGCTGGGGACGGTGCACGTAACGACACAGTGAAGAGAAGAGGGCAGAACAAGAGATCACAGACCAGGAAGCTCTGTCACTCCCACAGCGGCTCCCTCCACTCGGTGAGGTCACTGGAGAGGGATCAGCCGTAGGCTCCGCCCAGCTGCTCACACGTTCCGGGGGCGGGACTTGGAGGACTGAAGCAGAGATACTTGATTTCTCTAGGAAGAAAAAGCTGGAGGGCACAGGTGAACATCTGAAGACTTTTAATCATTCCACTGAAGTTTGAGCGGTTTTGCTAGAAGAAGGAAGGATAACTCAGTAACATAAATACTGCGCAACAATTTGAAAATCAACTGGAAGTCATTAAGATTACAATAGAACCTGTACAGCAATAATTCATTTAATGCAACTAAAGGCTAACTGGCTATATAAGCAAAAACTATAAATTATATTACACTAGCTATCAATTACATTATACTATTCAAAGGCATATACATAATGACTAAGGATTGTGACATTGGAACTATATACTGCCTAGGTTCAAATGCTAACTCAGGCACTTTCCAACTGGGTGATCAGTTTAGATCCTTGCTTAAACTTCCACCTTCGTATTCTTCATGATATTTTGCACATAATATTGAGTGCTCAATGTCAATTGATATTTAATATTAGTGAAATCTGTCACTAATTTTCAAACTATTCAATTATCAAGGGTTTTCTTTACTGCAGAAGAGTATCTAAATATAAAAACATGAATAGTGGCTTGAGAATGATTAAACACATACTAAGTAATTTTCTATCCCATTTCTTGCATTCAATTTACACTTTGAAAGTTCAATAGATACTTTCCTTGCACATTCACTAAATTCTTTAATTCCTTCATCAGATATTTATTGAACCCTTATTTTGTTCTAGGTATTACAATGGAGCCTAGAGACAAACTACAAAACATGATAGAGACTTGGGAAGAAGCATGAAGTACTAGGGTGGCATCTACCTTGGGGGAAGTGGATAGAGAATTCAGGGAAAATTTAAAAAGGAGAAACCCTAGAGGGGTTACCTTAAGGATAAATGAAATCATCACAATTTTGTTTCCTAACGATGAAAATTACTTTGAAAATATTCTATTAAAATTCAACCAGTAAAGTCTTGTAACCATACACACATTTGCACACATATACACACAAAACAAACAAAAAACCGTGGTTTGTATTGACCTTGACCATGATTATATAAGCCAAATAATTCAAGTGCAGACATAGAAATTCCCATTTCAGATATTCGGTTTACACAAAGACCACTCATCATTTATATGCAGAAGGTTCATCTACGCCAATGTATTTTAACAATCTTGAGTGTAAACGTGGAGTTAAGTTTATAACTACTGTTTGATGCCACATTAAATCACAATATGATATTATACAAGGTTCAAATGATTTGTAGAGTCAGTGAGAAGTTCATGAAGACAGAGTCATATGCTCAACTTCAAAAAAGAGCTGGAGCTTGCACACTCAATTTTCCCTTTCAACAAGTTTTTGTGTTAACTTCATGGCCACTAAAAATCAGAACAAGTTCAATTTTCACCAACTCAAAGCTAAATCAAACCTTTTAATGGTTATTACCTACGCATTCATATTTAACAGCTAGTCTTTAGAGGAAGGGACCATCTCATTCTCTTAATAGTGTGTATGGAGTAAGGCCCATAACAGGCTTTGAAATACCGAACTGGACACACTTGGATAAATTTCTAAAATTTCTTAATACGTTTTGCTAACATAACTTTGCTTATATGACATTATGAATATAGGACAACAAAACTACTTAAACTGTTAACCAGAAAGCCAAATCGATCTGCATCTTTAATATGTCTGTTTAGTAAAACTTTACTTCAATTTGTAAAAATACAATCTACTAAAAAGCACTAAAACTAGTGGCTAGCTTTAAGTTAACATTTTCATTGCTAGTGTTGCTATTTCCTCCAATGTTACATATTTTAAAAAACTATAAGGTTTAAACACAAACAAAATCAGTTTTTAAGAATTGGAATTGTAATCTACCTACAAACGTAAATTTTACCTATTTTTTTCTTGCAAAAGATGTAATTTTCTCCTTCCTTCTATTTGAGGAAAAGAGCTTATCTTTGAAGAAACAACTGCTGAATTTGCAGGATCTTTTGACTACTTCTAACTACATGCCTTATTACCACACAATTAAATTAGTTAAACAAGAGCTGTCTCCCTTCTCCAAGGATCCACGAGAGGCAGGACCGTACTTAGCTTCTGGAGATTACCAAGTCCATGCCCAGAAATCCTCCAGAGGGTCAGCCCTGGTGGGGGACTCTGAAGAAGCCAGTCTGGGTTTAGTCCTCAGTCTTAGGTACCTACATCCTTTCCATCCACCCTCTTGGCCAGCTGGTTCTCCCAGTCCAGAACGGTAACCCAAAGATACTGACAGCATTTAAAATACGTATTTAATGTCCTACGCACGTTTGCATTTTGGAAGTTTTCTTAAAAAAAAAAAAAAAAGAAAAGAAAAAAGAAACAGACTCTGGGCCACACCACCCGGAGACACTGGCCCGCCAGCTTCTCCGCCTCGCCAAGCCGGTGGCTCAGCCCGCTGTCATCCAGGGTCTCACGGCTCCGTACAGTTGGCCAATAGTGTGCTAGCACACTATTGGCCAACTGTACGGAGCCGTGAGACCCTGGATGACAGCGGGCTGAGCCACCGGCTTGGCGAGGCGGAGAAGCTGGCGGGCCAGTGTCTCCGGGGGGTGTGGCCCAGAGTCTGTTTCTTTTTTCTTTTCTTTTTTTTTTTTTTTAAAAAAAAAAAAAAAAAAAAAAAAGAAAAGAAAAAAGAAACAGACTCTGGGCCACACCACCCGGAGACACTGGCCCGCCAGCTTCTCCGCCTCGCCAAGCCGGTGGCTCAGCCCGCTGTCATCCAGGTTCTCACGGCTCCGTACAGTTGGCCAATAGTGTGCTAGCACTCTAGACAGCGCGATGACGTCACTCCGCACATGCGTAATGACGCCAACGGCGTCACCGTCTCCAAGGAGCGGTCCCGGGCACCGGTTTCAAAGTCGCAGGGCGGGCCGAGTGGACTTACGCTGCTGTCCCAGGGCTTCCCGGCCGTCCTGGCGTCGTACCCCTATTCCGCGAAGGACGCCGCCACCAGGTTGTCCTCCAGCTCCCTCGGCGCTCTACTACGTGGCCCCACAAGACCCCGAGTGACCCTCGGGACGCCTTCATTGACCCGTGTCCCCACCCGGCTGAGATTCAGTTGAACGTGGAAGGGAATTCACTTGGCGCGCCCTCAGCAACCCTGAAATCTGAAGTCCTATCCTGGGCAAGGGACTCGTCTGGTACTCGGGAGAAGGAAACGCGGCGAGGCAGACTGGCGATGCAGCTCGAGTGCTTAACAACCTCCGGAGCGTTGCTTTAGTTTTGTTTTCCCGCACAGCGAGCTCTGTGTCTTTTGGAAGAAGGTAAAGGTGGTGAAAGCTCCAGACTAGACTTGTGTCGAAATGGCCACAGAAATCGACTTTCTGAGAGATCAAAGTAAGCTCCATACTTCTTTATTGAGAACTCATAGGTAATGTTTAATGTCGTCATCGTTGACCAACTAATATTTTTTGAATGCCTGTTGGGTGCGTGAAAATTTGTAAAAAATTGAACTTAGCTGCAGAAAAAGCTTGGTGGTATGCATTATAATGTGTATATGCTTAATTAAGCAGAACCGTCTGGTAGATACAGTGCTTGTAGGTTCCTTAAGTTTACATAGGACTCTACTACTAGACACTAAACATATTTGTTATGCTCCACTCGTGCTCTCAAGAAATTAGAGGGCCAATGGCTGGGAAGAGTTTCCAAGTCTTCGGTTAGAATCTAGCCATTTGTTCAAAAGATGTTTATTGAGCTCCTCCTGTTTCTATTATGTGCCAGGCACTGTACAAGCATAGCTGCTACAAAGATGAAGAGGTCAGTTTTACCCTCCAATTTAATTTGAGAAGGGAAATATATAAATTCCATAAATACACTGAATGGCAACAACTGCCAACTCTTTTGCCTCAGTTTCCTCATAGAGTTGTTGGAAAGATTAAATGAGTATTAAAATATGTGAAGGATTTAGAAGAGTATCTGATACATTGTGCTAAACAATTATTAGCTATTACAGAATTATTATTAAACTATGGTCAAAGAAGGTACCATTTGGGCTGAAACTTAAAGTACCAATATGATTTTACTATATAAAGAACTTTGTAGATATCTCAAATAGAACAGTATTTGCAACACTGAGGGGATTAGGAATACACTTTGTTAAAGACTCGCAACATGGTTGGCTTGAATAGATTGTGGAGGTTCGTATAGATGGTCTCCAATTTATGATGGTTTGACTCAATGATTTTTTAACTTTACAATGGTGCAGAAGCTATAAACATTCAGTAGTGACTGTACTTAAAGTACCAATACAGCCATTCTGTTTTTCACTTTCAGTACAGTGTTCAGGCAATTACATGAGATATTCAATACTTTATTATAAAATAGGTTTAGATGACTTTGCCCAACTGTAGGCTAATGTAAGTGTTCTGAGCATGTTTAAGGTAGGCTAGGCTAAGCTATGACATTCGTAGGTTAGGTGTATTAAATGCATTTTCGACTTAATATTTTAAATTTACCATGGGGTTATTGGGATGTAACCCCATCATAAGTCAAGGAGCATCTGTGTAGGAAAATGGTAAGTGGAGCTGAAGGGATAGAATGGGGATGTTCGTGAAGGGCCTTGTCTTATGTGTGTTAAGGAGTTTGAACTGTTGCACAGGTTATAGGAACCACTGAAAGTGACATGATTAAATTGTGATTTAGAAAGCCCAGTCTGGCTGTCATGCGGAACATGCATTATGGCAGAGTACAGTTAGGTGACTACTGTTGTTATCCAGGTAAGAAGTGAACTAAGGTGTGTGCTGAGAGAGTGGAGATCACGGGATTTGAGAGAAAGAGGTAAAGGGCAACTCAGGTTTTTGGCTTGAGCAACAGGGAAGGCAGAAAAAAGGTAACAAGTTTCATTTTGGAAGCATTATAGACCAGTGGTTAAGAACTCAGCCTCTGGATTTAGTCTGCGTGGGCTCGTAGCCTAGTTCTACCTCTTTCCAGGTCTTTAACCTTGGGCAAGTTTATTAGCTTCTCTGTGCTTTTGTTTTCTCATTTGTAAAATGAGTAGAAGAACACAATAACCCTCATGGAGTTGTGAGGAGGCTTAAATGGCATGATGCAAATAAAGCACTTAGCATGGTGTCTGGCACATATAAAGTGCATAGTATATATTATCTAAAATAATTGATGACACTGTAATAGAACTATAACATTAGCATTATTTTTTTACGTTTGAAGTGGGAATATCCTCACACCATAAAGACGGCTAAATGGCTACCATCTGAGTGGTGTGGGGCAGGAACTGGGTGGTGAGGAGTTTGGCTAGGGAGGGGAGAGTACCTGAGGCACTCAGAAACTACGAGCTTAATAGAATGAGCCAGCCAGAATTAGAAGAAATTGAGGTCCAAGTACTAGAGAGAACCAAATAAGACAGTTAAAGTACAGTAAAATATTTATTTCTTGAAAAATGAGTGGTATAGTTCACCGGAAGACAAGTGCAGTGGAAGAAGGGAATCTCAAACAGAAGGGGCAGAAGCAGTAAAGGCTCAAAAGCTTAAGATAACTGTGTTTATTCAGGATATTGGAGCATGAGATGGTGGGGGTTGCATGAAAAGATTAGAATGAGTGTTGGGTGCCTGTGACCCTCTCCTTTTTTCTTTTAAGTGGATTTGCATGCCAATTAAAGGTGGTGGGTTTCCCCATTAGAAGAACCACCCCAAACACCAGCTCAGATAAAGATGGATGGCTTGTCTTCCTCCCACCTGCTTCTGACCTTTTCTACATTGACGTCTGTTAATCTTGATTGCCTCTTTTCATTTGTTCCATTTGGATTTGATAGCCTAGCTTAAGACCATTTATTTTGGTACTTCTCTGCTGGCAACCCCACATGACATTGCCTGTGATACTCTTTCAGCTTTCAACATATAACCACAGGCAATTCCACACCCCACCAGGCTTCTAATAGAGTAAACTTCTAGCAGTGCATCATTCTTCTACTTTCATTTGGGAAGGGAGATATGATAGTCCTTAGGGTCCTGTTCAAAGAGGGACTTGTATAAGGAACAAAGAATTTATTCTTGTAGTGGGGTTCATGGGTGGTTGTGATGCACTCATTTTTTCTTTTCATTCTAACAGTGTTTTTCACAGAGCAGAAGCTTTTTTGTTTTTTTTAATGTTAATAATATATTTTATTTAACCTAATATATCCAAATGTTATCATTTCAACATGTAATCAATTTCAAAATTGTTAATTATCTATGTTACCATTAACTTGAGGATAAATAACTCAGTAAATTTATCATATAAATTTAATGACTTTTTTCCCACTGTCTTTGAATTCTGGGGAGTATTTTAAACTTATAGCACATCTCAGTGAGACAAGCTATAATTCAAGGGCTCAAGAGCCACATGCAGTTAGTGGCTGTAGTACTGCAAAGCAGATATAGACAAGCTGAATATGGTAGAAATGAGCCATCTTCTTGTACTTAGATAAAAGGTATTTTGAGGGCTGATGGACCCTTCCCTGGCACCAGTTACTTCTAATGCTTTAGAAAAAGGAGATATATATACATATATATAAAGTACGTGTATATTTCTGTATATACATATGAGATTATATGTAGAGGTTTGCCCCTTATCTAGAGGTTTGCCCAATATCCTTAATTGTTTGTAACAGTCATGAGCTTGGAAAGGTCTTCAGGCCAATATGGATAACTTCTAATTTCTATGAACAGTTCTTGTTTGTAGAAATGTATGCTCAGTCCCTTTCTTCCCCGCAAACAAGAAAACCTAAAAGCAACTTTAAGAGCCAAAGGTCCTCAACACCCAGGTAGCCAGAGTGAGACCTCCACCAGGAGGGGCTCAAAAGGAAGCAGTTATAGGCCAAGTGTATTTATGCATTTCCCATTTCCCAAGTGGGACGGACTTCCTCACCCAGCTGAGCTGTGTCTTAATGTGGGCAACATTAAATCTAGCCTCCTGCACTTCATGCTCCTCCCTCCCCTCTACATCTCTGACCTCTGATCCAAGGCGCCAGGAAAGAGGAGCTGCAGAATAGATGAGCAGAAGTTTTTAATTCTGATGAAGTTCAATTCATCAATTTGTTCTTTTATGAATCATGCTTTTGGTGTTGTATCTAGGAAATCATTGCCTAGCCTGAGGCTGTGAAGATTTTTTTCAATGTTTTCTTCTGGAGGTTTTATAGTTTTAAGTTTCACATTTAGATCTGTAGTTCAGAGTTAAATTTTATGCAAGGCAGGAAGTAAGTGTTCAAGTTCACTTTTTAAAAAATATAGATATTCAGTTGAAAAGACTATCCTTTCTCCATTGAATTGCCTTTGCACCTTTGTTAAAAATCAGTTGTCCATCTATATGTGCATCTATTTCTGAACTTTATTCTGTTTCACTGATCTATTTGCCTGTTTGGACACCGATACCCCACTGTCTTGATTATTGCAGCTTTATAAGAAGTCTTAAAATCAAGTAGTATTAGCCTTTTAAATTTATTCTTTTTCACAGTTTTTGGCTATCCTAAGTCCTTTGGGCTTCCATATGAATTTTAGAATCAGTTTGTCAGTTTCTATATTTAAAAAAAAAGGTGCTGGGATTTTGATAGGCGTTGTATTGAATCTATTGATCAATTTGTGTAGAATTCATGTCTTGATGATATTGAGTCCTGTGACCCATGAAAAGGTATACGTCTCCATTGATATATCTTTTCTTTAAGTTCTCTCAGCAGTATTTTGTAGTTTTAAATATAGATTTTGCACATCCTTTGTCAGATTTATCCCTATATATTGAAGTGTTTGATACTATTGTAAATAGTATCTTTTACTTTCAGTTTCTGATTTTTCATTGCTAGCATATAGAATATACTTTTTTTTTTTTTTTTTGCATATTGTACCCTGCAACCTCGCTAAACTCATTTATTAATTTCAGTAGGTTTTTTGTAGGGCCCATCAGATTTTCTACATACATGATCTTGTCATCTAAAAATAAATACTGTTTGACTTCTTCCCTTCCAGTATGAGTGCCTTTCATTTTGTTTTCTTGCCCTATTGCACTGACTAGAATCTGCAGGACAGTGTTAAACAGAAGTGATGGAAATAGACATCCTTGTCTTGTTTCTGATCTTAGGGAGAAGGCATATCTTTAAGAATTAAGGATGAAACACTAGCTAAGGATGTTCCTAGCTATAGGTTTTTCATAGATGTTCTTATTATGTTGAGGATGTTCCTTTCTATTCCTAGTTTGCTGGAAGTTTTTATCAGAATGGATGGTGGGATTTTTTTCAAATGCATTTTCTGTGTCTATTGAGATGATCAGATTTTTTTTTTTTTTCATTTTTAGTTTGTTAATAGGGTGAATTACATTGATTAATTTTTAAATGTTAAATCTACCTTGCCTTTCTGGGATAAATTCTACTTGGTCATAATATACAATCCTTTTTCTGCATTGCTGAATTTGGTTTTATAAAAGTTTGTTGAAAATTTTAAGATCTGTGTTCATGAAGCATTTTCTCCTTCTTCTGATGTTTTTTTCTGGTTTTGGTATCAAGTAATGCTGGCCTCATGAATTTCTTGGAAAATATTTTGTCCTTTTCAATTCTGAAAGAATTTGTGTAGAGTTGTTATTATTTCTTCCTTAAATGTTTGGTAGATTCACCAGTTAAGCCAATTGGACCTGGAGTTTTTTTTGTGGAAATATTTTAAACTAAAAATTCAATTTCTTTAATAGGTAAAGAGTTGTTCAGTACTCTGTTACGTACTGGAGGGGAAACCTCTGCAGATCTGAGATACCCATAGTTCTTTCTCTGTGCACCCTTCTCTCCTATACTTTGTCCTGCAATTCTAGTTCACTTGGTCTTCACCGAATCTCAACTTTATCTCCTTAACTCAGATAGTTCAGTAGTCTTCGCCTACATTTCCTATCCCTGTACCATGTCCTGAAAAGTCTCTCAAGTCCTTAAGTGGGGCTGTCCTGAAAAGTCTCTCAAGTCATTAAGTGGGGCAGTCATAGGGCTCACCTCATTTGTTTCATATCTGTCATCATCATTATCTGATGTCTGGTGTCTTGCACTATTGATTTTTTTATTTGTTTGTTTTTTGGTTGTGTCAGGCAGGAAGGTGGTCCTTGTTATTTCTTGGGCATAAGCAGAAGTCCTATTCAAGTTGCCCTACTTTGATATCTTAAATTCAGTTATTTTGCTCCCATTGTAACTGTCCTTTGACCTCATTAAGAGGCCTGTTCTTTGAACCCTTCATTTTCTTAACTCCTTTCCAGTTTGTTTTTACTACTTTCTTACACAGGCTGTGACCATTACCATAAGTCCATCTGCTCTCATCAGTAATTTTAATATTATGTCCCTGCTTTTCTGTAGCATATGTCCAGTAACACCTCATCCTGAGATCAGTTGGTTACTTTGCCTTTACTATTCTCATACTCAACTGTTCAATACCCATAGATAAAATCTCACCCCTCTGGATAAGTGCTACTATAAATTCAAGATTAATTAATAATTAATATGAATTAATAGAATTAAAGGATAATACAAATCTTTCCATGAACTTTTTGAAATATCTTCATAGGTGGCTGAGCTGGAATTTGAACCCAGGCAGTCTAGTTTTGGTGTCTGTTGTTCTTAACTGCTACCCAATAAACACACTTAAAGAAAGAAAAATTATAGACTCGTTTAGCTTATACGTATTGTAACTAAAATCTGAAATTAAATATTTACAAATCAAATCCAGCCGTGAATGTGTGTGTGTGTGTGTGTGTGTGTGTGTATACATATACATACAATCATCTTCATGTTGGGTTCATCTCAGCAATGGAAAAATAGTTTGCCATTATAAAAATATTGAGTATATAAAAAAAGAACTAGATTAATAAAGAAACATATCAAATTTATGAATTAGAAAGTTCAATATGGTAAATATGTCAGTTCTCCAACAAATTAATGGGCAGATTCAATGTAATCCCAAACTTAGTTTTGACAACTGGTTCTAAAATCTATGTGGAAGTGGTAAGAGTAGCCAGGAGAGTTTTAAAGAACATCTGGGTGGGAAATTTCCTTCTACCAGATATTAAAACTTACTATTATGTTTTAATTAAGTCAATATCATCTTGGCAAATTGATAGATTCATAGATCAGTGGAATAAAAGAGCACAGAAATGTACTCATGCATCCATGAACACTTCTTATATAAAAGAACAGGCAATAGCAACCAGTGGGAAATAGGATAGGCTATTTAGTAGTAACTGGTACTAGGACAATTGTCTATCCAAATAGGAAAGAAAACACCGATACCTTTCCCATGCCATATAAAAAAAATCATCTCCAGGTTGATTAAAGTAATAAATTCTCTTAAAACTTTCAGGAAAAAAAAAAAAAAAAAATAAGAAGGTACCCTCAGGATAGAAGATTTCTTCAACAGACACATTTTGCCTAGAAGGAAAAGATGTATGAATGGGCTACATTAGAAATAAAAACTTGGGTGTCACAAAGACATCATCAATTAATTACCACAACAACTACAGAAGTGGAGAATATTTTTACAAAAACTATAACAGATAATTGATTAACATCCAGAATTTAGAAAGATCTTTCACAAACAAAAATACATTCACACCTATCAAAAAATGGTTAGAGTATAGCCAGGCCATTTACAAAAAAATAAAACATGAAGTATTGAAGATACAAAAAGATGTCAATCTAGGCAGTTACTCCAGGAAATGCAAATTAAACAGCAATAAGTACTGTTGAGTGGAGGAAATAATGGAATGTAAGTTAAAGTAAAATTTTCTCCAGATAAAAGTCAGTCTGAAGACTGAAAGTTTTTCCCTCATTATTAATCCGTAATTGGATTATAACCTATTTATCCTATTTTAATTACTGAGAACTCAGATCTAGTGTTTTTTCTTATTTGAATCCCTTATCAGGGAAAAAAAGTTTGTGTTGGAATTATTATATGCATGGCCATAATGCCTATCTTCTTTTGAGATTGGAAAGGAAGAAGAGTAATAAGCAGAAACCATGACTTATAGTGGAGGAAAAATTTTAGTGCTGTGTGTCAACTATCTTAAAAGTTCTGAAGGTAACAATAAAAAATTGTGGATCATTTCTTTTAAATTCAATACAAAGTTAAAAACCATTTGCATTATTAATATTCTATAATTAATTGTTCCTTTATCAGAATCACATATATGTCATATTTCTCCACTAAATTATGCATAGGAAGAAACCATTATCTGAAGTTCCCAACATAGAATATATACACTATGTGTGTGTACGTTATATGTATTTTTTTATTTAGATGTATAAATGTAGTTAATGTGTTTGCATATGTATGTATATTTGTCTGTGTATAACACCTACATGAAAGTAGAGAAAACATAAATGTAAAGCCAACCAAATTACTAAAATGTGCAAAATTCATGTGACCACAACTCAGGTCAAGAAATAGAACATTGGGGCTGAGCCCATGGCGCACTCGGGAGAGTGCAGCGCTGGGAGCGCAGCAGCGCTCCCGCCGCGGGTTCGGATCCTATATAGGGATGACTGGTACGCTCACAGCACTCACTGGCTGAGCGCGGTGCGGCCGGTCTCAAAAAGGACAAAAAAAAAAAAAGAAGACGAAATAGAACATTGCTATAACCCCAAAAGCCCCTTTGTAATAATAATTCCTCCCTCTTTCTCAAAGGTAATGCAAAGTAATCAGTATCTAATGTTACACCATAGTTTTGCCTGTGTTTTAATTTACATAAATGGGATAATAAACTGTGTATCCTTCTGTGTTTGGCTTCTTTCATTCAACATTATGTTTTTGAGATTTATCCATATTGTTACACATAGATAAAATTTTCATTTTCATTACTGTATTCTAGTTTTTTAAATTTATCACATTTAACCATTCTTTTGAGGGATATTTGGGTTGTTTCCACTTTGGAGGACATTGGGAATAATGCTGTTATCAACATTTTTTATCATGGCCCTTGATGCTCAAGTGCTCACATTTTTATTGAGTATATTCCCAATAATTATGTTTATATTTAATTTTAAAGTTATGCGAATTTACACACCCACCAGCAGTGTATGAGAGTTTGATTTATTCCATATTCTATCAACATTTGATATTTAATTTTAACTCTTTAATTTTATTGTAATTTTAATTTGTATTTTCCTGATGCCTAATGAGGTTGAGCAATTTTTCTGTTTATTGACCACTTTGGGATACTTTTAGTGAAGTGCCCATTCAAGTCTTCTTAGCATTTTTCTATAGGTTTGTTCTGCCTTTTAATTGATAGATATTCTTTGTATATTCTAGATATAAACCCATTGTCAGTTATATTTGGATACACTGGAAACATCTCTCTGTGGCTTGTGTATTTACTCTCTTAATGATCTCTTTTTGATGAATAGAACTTCTTAATTTTAATACAGTCCAGTTTATTAGTTTTTTTTCTATTATGGTTAGTACTTTTTGTGTTGTGATTAAAAAATCTTTTCCTGTCCTAAAGTTATAAGATATTATCTTTGTTCTTTTCTAGAAATTTATTGTTTGGGCATTTACTTTTAAATCTACAGTTTACCTGGAATTGATTTTTGTGAATGATGTTTTATTCTTTTCTATGAAGATATCCAGTTGACCCAGAAACACTTACAAAAAAGATTATCCTTCTTCCAAAATCCCCCCCACCCTTACCTTCCACTCTGAAATGCCCCTTCAATCATGATTCAAGCACTCATATATACATGGGTATATTTCTGGATTCTGAATTTCCTTCCATTGGTTAATTTTGTTTATTAAATATTTATATATGTTTTTTCTTATTTTCCAGCATTTATACTTTTTATTTCTTTTATTTGCCTTATTGCATTAACATTGCCTTCCAGTGGAACAGCACTACCATATTATGTAAATTACTGTAACCTTATAGTACATATTGAGATCTGGTGAACAAGCCCTCCCCCTTATTCTTTTTTTGCACAAATGTCTTGGCTATTCTCTTTGCATTTCCATCTGTATTGTAGAATCAACTTTTCAATTTTCACAATATTCTCTTTTGAGTATTAATTGAGATTGCATTGAATTTATAAGTCAATTTGGGTAGAATTGAAAGTTTTACAATATTGAATTTTCTAAACCATAGGTGTCTCTTTCCACTTATTTAGCTCTTTAATTTCTCTCCTGAATGTTTCATAGTTTTCTCTGTAGGAAGGAGTCTTGTACATCTTTTGCTAGATTTATTCCTAGGCATTGATATTTTTTGATGGTACTGTAAATGGAATGTATTAATCCATTTCTGTTGCTTATAACAGAATACATGGAACTGGGTACTTTGTAAGAAAACGAAATTTATTGCTTACAGTTTCAGAGGCCAGGAAGTCCAGAGGCCAAGGAACACATCTGGTTAGAGTCTTCTTTGGTGGTGGCTTTACAGCAATGCAGAGGTCTCACATGGCAGAAAATGGTGGAGCAGAGAGGGAGAGAGACTTTCATGTGTTCTCCTTTTAAAGTCTTCAGAACCATACCCCTGGCCACCATTATTCATCCATTCACTAAGGTATAGTCCTACAATGTAATCACCTCTTCAAGGCCCCACCTGTCAATTACCATAATAGGATTTCCCACCCTCAACAGTTACAATGGGAATTAAGCTTCAAGCATATGAACTTTGGGGGACACAAAAACAAAAGATACCACAGTGTGGTATCTTTTATTACTTTCTTACTTTATGTTGCCAGTATATAAAAATATAACTAATTTATGTATGTTGACCTTATATCCAACAACC
>NW_007736743.1:28554-30719 GCF_000696425.1 Galeopterus variegatus
ACCTGTCAATTACCATAATAGGATTTCCCACCCTCAACAGTTACAATGGGAATTAAGCTTCCAACATATGAACTTTGGGGGACACAAAAACAAAAGATACCACAGTGTGGTATCTTTTATTACTTTCTTACTCTATGTTGCCAGTATATAAAAATATAACTAATTTATGTATGTTGACCTTATATCCAACAACCTTGATAACTTAATTATTGTTTGTAAGAATTTATCTGTGTGTTCTTTTGGATTAACCACACATACACTCATAACTATGAATAATGACAATTTTTTTCTTTTTTTCAGGTTTTATACTTTTTCTTTTACTTGCCTTATTAGCATTAACTTAGACCTCCAGAGGAGTGTTGAGTAAATGTCATGAGAATTTGTCCATATATCATTTCCAATTTCCAAGTGAAAATAAGTATGAAGTATTATTTACCCTTAAGTATAATGTTTTCCTGTGTTTTATGTAGGTTTCCATTATCACATTAAGCACATTCCCTTCTAGTCCTACTTTACTAAGGCTTTATTATAAATATATCTTGAATTTCATCAAATTTTTTTAATAGTAACTTTTGAGATGATTGTAATTTTTATCCTCTTTTTTGTGAGTTTTATTTTCTATTGCTTTATTTTCTAGGCTTATCTTTATTAATTCTTTTACTTTCTTTGAGTTTAATTTGCTGTTCTTTCTGTCTTTTTGGAATGGATTGTAGATTTAGCCTTTTTTTTCTAGCATATGCAATTAAAGCTATAGATTTCTCTTTAAGCAAGTTTTGAGGTATCACATTTTCACTATCATTCAGTTCAAAATACTTTAAAATTTATTTTGCAATCCCTCCTGAGATCCATGTGTTATTTAAAAGTGATTTATTAACTTCAAAATGTATGGGGGATTTGGATTTTTCTTTTATTTTTTGTTTCTTGATTCTAGCTTAATTTTGCTGTCATCAGATAACATGCTCTCTTTGATTTCAGTCCTTTGAAAGTTGTTCAGACTGGCTCTGTTGCCAGCAAATAATCGATTTTAAGTGTTCCATGTGATCTCAAAAAGAATGAATAATTATACATTTGTTGGGAGCTGTGTCCTATGTATGTTTCTTGATGTGAATAAAAGTATGGCTTTGTATTTACTGAGAGTTCTTGACTTTATTCTAAATCTTTTCCATTGTCTCTTTCCCACTTCTGATTCATTTGGATCCTTTGTCCTGCAGTTTGTCTTCAGTGTGGAGGTTTGTCCTGAAAGAATTTTAGTTGATTTTAAGAATTATTAGGGCTGACCCCATGGCTCACTTGGGAGAGTGCGGTGCTGGGAGTGCCGCGGCGATGGGAGCGCTGTGGCCGCAGGTTCGGATCCTATATAGGGATGGCCGGTGCGCTCCACACCAAGGGTTACGATCCCCTTACCAGTCACAAAAAAAAATTAATAAATAAAAATTTTTTAAAAATTAAAAAATGTGGAGAATATTTTTTTACTTCTGCTAACCTGAAGAGCAATTCAGGAGAGACTGAGAACTCAAGTTTATGAAACTGGAAAATTTAGTTATTTTTAGCTGTTCTTTTTCCTATTGGCATTAGCTAGTTGGCTTGGGTGTATAAAAGGGCCTATTTTTAAGTTCTGAAATAGTATTTCGAAATTGATGATTCATCTTATTTTGAGAAGCTGTGAAGACTAGACGTTTTGCATTGGATACATCAAATAATAACCATAAAAACTATATTTTTAGTTTTTAAAAATTGAACATTACCCCCAGCGAACTTAAATTGTTTTTTTTTCTTTGTTTCAGATCAAAGACTAAATGAAGTTCTTAGGCAGTATCAAATGGAAAATTTTTCCAAATATTCATCTATACAGGTATGTGAATTAATTAAGGTCTAACAAATTAGGTTCAAATTTAGTTGTAAATATATCTACATACACATGAACACAAAAAATATTCTACTTAGGATTTTCTCATGTGAAATTGCCTATCGCACTTTGAAATTTTGCTTACAACTCTGATTCTTCTAAAGAGAAAGTTTGCTTTTGCTTAATGCAATTAAATTCTTTGTCCACAGAAATTACCTTGTTTTTCTCCACAGAATTGGAGCTTATATATTATACACAGTGTTAAAATGTCTGAGTTCTAAAATGAGAATTCATTCAAGTTTTGAAACATCTTAATGTT
>NW_007736743.1:31206-36803 GCF_000696425.1 Galeopterus variegatus
AGAAATTACCTTGTTTTTCTCCACAGAATTGGAGCTTATATATTATACACAGTGTTAAAATGTCTGAGTTCTAAAATGAGAATTCATTCAAGTTTTGAAACATCTTAATGTTATTTCTCAAGATACATCTAGTTGTATGCTTTAACTCTATGAATTCTCATAAATGATGACAGCATCATAAACTAACTCGAATAGTAAATGATATATGGCATTGTTTTTAATATTTCTTCTTTGCAGGTCATTTTTTTAATTTAAATATTGTGTTTGAAAGATTGTTTTAACCAACAAGGTATGCTTATTGGTGGACCCTGCATTATAGAATATTAAAGGGAAAATAGTGGCTCCTAGACTAGTGATGGCTCTCTACTGAAGTAATAAGGAATGTTTTGCTTTTGCAGAAATGAATCTTTTAATTAGAACTTTAATTGTTTTTAAGGTGTTAAAAAGGAATGATTTATTTTGTTGGCGTGAGTATACTTATCCTTATAGTTATATTTTTTAAATGTTTCTTATATTCAACATTTAGCTTTTTGTTCTGTGTTTTTATTTCCAAAGACAGGACTCAGAGTCCAGAAGGTCTTGAACTTATCCATCCACTATTCACTATGATTACCGTATAATTTTTCTTATGTTATTTTTTATGCATGCTTAACTAAGAATTGTAATAAGTTAAATGAAAGAAAATCTTTTGTACTTCAAGAGCCTCTAAATTTTGCTCATATTCTTAGGGTTTTTGCTTCTGCTTAATGTCTTATAGCATGAGCCTGAAAGAAGGATTCAAACGAAAGATAGATTGCAAAGTCCAAGAAGACCTCTGGGAATGGTATTGCAGAATATCTGTTGGAGGCTATGGCTAGCTTGATTATGAAAGATGTATTTACCGAATATCACAGCGGTGACTCCAAACAGTTCTTCAGATGCACCTGTGTTATACATTGTGATTATAATTAAAGGCTGGGAGTAGCAGACCAAGTATGGACAAATCTTCCTGACTTAATTAGCGTACTCTTTAGAGAAATTGTAGCTCCTTTAATTCTCTCAAATTACATGTTCTTCTCTTATGTGCACTATTCTTGTAGACATATGATCAAATCTTTATTCCTATCTCTTATTTTTAGTGGTAGCATATTGTTACTGCCTAAGATTCCTCTGGAGTCCTCCATATCTTCAGGACATGTTGCTGTTTCAGGACTCCCGTCCTCATGGGTCTTGCTTTTCAGTGCATGGTTTGCAGTAGAGAGAGGTGAGGTGATATGGGAGCATGAGGAGGAGATTAATCTGCTTTCTAGCAGTAATGCCCATATCCTTGGCCATATGCAGTCCATCCATTGGGAATTCTTTCTCCCAGAAACATTCTGACTTCTGAGAAAATGTTCAAGAGAATTTTTATTTTTTTCGGTTTGTTTTCTTTTTGTTTTGTAGTAAAGGAAGAAACCATTATTAAGGGGTATGTGGGACCCAGGAGCACTGGCTCAGATCTTTTGTCACTGTTACTTAATCATTGTTTCTAGCAACAGAAACCCCTTATAAATTTATGTTTGCCCTTTTTGTTCAGCTGTGTTTCCCAGGTGCCTAGAACAGTTCTTGTCAGTAAGTGCTTGATAAGTATTTGTTGAATGAACGAAACAATATTCTTCCTCTCATTCCCTTCCTCCTACCTACTTATCTTCTAACATGATTTGAACTCTGTGTGTCAAATATAGTGAAAGTCATGGTGATGTGAAGTTAAGATCAGCTTGGGAAATACAAGAAGTTCGTACTTTTTAATTTTATTTTTCAAGATAAAGTTCTAAAGAAATACCCCTCTCCCTCTCCTTATACTAGACGAGGTACCATAAAATTGCCAGGACTTGCATTAAATGGACATACTCAATGAAGTCTTTTTCTAATATTGGAATAGCAAAGCTACAAGAGTTTGATATGTTTATCTTGTATTTCAAGTTGGAACTTCAAACTTAATTTTGTAGAAAATATGTGATAAAATGATCATTTAGGCTTGTTTTGGATCAAAGTAAGTTTTGTGAATTGCCTTAAGATGACCATTTTGAAGAGTATTGTTCTTAGGGGAATATTTTTTACCTTTATGATAATTAACTATACAGGTGCATAAATTCTGTGGGCATAAACTGAAAGTTGGAGTCTTCCAATGTGTTGAGTAGCTTGTATATTTAATATATTAAATATTCAGTTCATTATACTTTTGTAATTCAATCATCATTTTAAAGAATCTGTTCCCTTCTTTTTGATTGTATAAAACTTTCTAAAGCTATTTCAAATAACACGTGGTTTCTTTAATGATTCCTTCAGGGTTATTGTAAAATTTAGTTGTCTTTCTCTGATTATTTTGTGTTTTCTATATAAGTAAAAAGTATTTCAAGGGGCCGGCCCGGTGGCGCACTGCTACAGTGCGCCACTTGGGAAGTGCGGCGGCGCTCCNGAGTCTTCTTTGTAATCTATGCCACACCAGTACGTGTGTGTACTGAAGACTGAGAAAAGTGGTTTGGTCATCTTGTTACTTGCTGAGGGGATGGAGTGGAATATTAAAAATAAGCTTCTTTTCTCTGCAGGCTCTTCTAAAAATATTTTCTTCTTCTAGCTTGAGAATTCTCTTTGTACTTATTACTCCTTGTACCCATAATTAAAATTTTTTAAAAATTAAGAGACAAATAGTCTGCTGGGAGAAAAAGGAGATGCATAAGCCGGAATAAAAAGGATGGAAGTAATAAATATAAAAGCATAGTGCCAAAGAGGTATGAGTTGGTTCTGGAGGGGGAAATAGTCATAGTCCAAATATATTCACTTATTTAACAAACACTAATTTATTTATTCAATGAAGTTTGAGTGCATGCCTGTGCTAGGTAAGCTCTGCGAACAGAGTTATGCATAAGACAGGCAAAGGGTCTTCCTTCAGGGAAAGAGATATGAATGAATTAATTAAAATTATGATATCCTATGAAGGAAACAAACAGGGCACTGAGACAGAGATTAATATATATGTAGCTGTGGGTGGGGGTGATGGCAGAAACCTATTTTTGTTAGAAAGGTCAGAGAAGGCCTTTCTTAAGGCAGTAACATTCAAGCTGGGACAGAAAGTGAAGAATGAGCCAATGGACCAAGAAGAGGCCCTGAGATGGATAGAATTTGGCATGTCTTGTGCAATGTATAGGAGTTGGTCCCAACTATAATCAAATAATAATTCTTTAAAAATTACATTGAGAGAAATAGTAAGGCTACTCCTGTTGCTTGTGGGTTAATAAATATAAGACGCGATAAATATAATATAACGAGTCACCTGTACTGTTTGAGTTGAATCAAATTATTAGCTTTCTAAACCAGCTCTGTCCGGTAGATCTTTCTCTGATAATAAAATTCTGCACTGTCCAGTATAGTAGCCACTAGCCACATGAGACTTTTGAGCACATGAAATTAGGCTAGTGCAACTGAGGAAATAAATTTTTTATTTAATTTTTATTTTAAATGAAAGAAATTTAGGTTTGAATAGTCACATATCTTTGTGGCTGCTGTATTGGTCAGTGTAGACCTAGACTGTCCATTTGATGTATTACCCAGGTTAAACCTTGAAAAGGTGTTTTTGCATCATCCCATAATGTTAGGAAATCAGTGATTTAGCACTTTACAGAGTCCAACTATAAGAGTTTAGCAATTTTTTATTCTGTACATCAACCTTTATTGATAAATTATGACAGTAGTCTCCTCATGATATGAATGAAAGGCTAAAGGGATTTGCTGCAACCCTTTAAAATATGCAAGAATGTCTTCACAAAATGCTAGTCAGCCTATACTTTATCTGAAGGATAAAGGAAAAGATGCCATTTATATATTGGATAGTAAATACTAAGTCAGAGGCAAACTTAGACATTAAGAATTATATTTAGAATACTTAGAGAATGTAAAGATTTGTTAGTAGGAGGAAGAAAAGTGTCCAGAGAATTTGCTTATCTAAGTACAACCAATGTTACTGACATTTTCTCTGCAATACACCATCACCATCATCTCAGGAAATCATCTTGAGATCAGAGATAAATAGAAATTTATTTTACAGTATCAGTTATTTAAGATTCAATATATATTATTGAATTAATAGATTAAATATATATTATTTAATTAATTAATTCAAGATATATAAAATTCTGTAAATTTTTTTATGTAGTGTACTTTGATTAAATTTTGTTTTAGAGAATATGAAAAGGATACAATGCTTTTATAGTCAGTTTCAGTCTTATTCTCCCCACATGATTTTTTCAACTAGATCTCAAGTTATTAAGTAATGGAGTCTTTTATCCTAAAAGTTTTACTAGCAAATGAGAAGGGATTGCTAAATCTACATTTTTATAACTTCAAAGATTTTTTTATCTGTTTTGACTTATTATGTTTATTCTCAGAATCTTACAATTTTTATAATTATTTTGTATTATTGGGTCATTTATTTTTAGGTTAATATTTCCTTAGTAACTGTTATTAGAAAATAGTTAACTAATATTTATTGAGCACTACCTTTATGCAAGGAACAATGCAAGGTGCTTTAGTGATATGAAGGTTGCTGCGGTTTGAATGCTGTCCCCTCCAAAGCTTGTGTTGGAACTTAATCTCCAGTATGGCATTTGAAAAGTGGGAACTTTAAGAGATAGTTGGATAATGAGGACTATACACTTATGAGTGGATTAATCCATTCATGGACTAATGGGTTAATGGTTTAATGGGTTTTTAGGGAGTACACTGGGAACTTTATAAGGAGAAGAAGAAAACATGTGGAAATATCCTCTCGCTCAGCCCTTTTTATGTGATACCCTGAGTCACCATGAGGCTCTGTGGAGAGTCCCCACCAAGAAGAAGGCCATCACTAAATGTGGCTTCTTGACTTTGTACTTCCCATCCTCTGTACTATAAGAAATTAACCTCTTTTTTATACATTACCAAGATCCAGGTATTCTGTTATAAGCAACAGAAAACTGATACAAAGGTGAATAAAATAAAATAACCATATCATAGGAACTTAAAGACTGATAAAAATATGGGATGAGACAGATATTAAATAACTAGGTAAAGAGCATGTTATTTGTATTTTAAGAACATTAAAATGTGTATCAAGGGTAACAAAAAAAAATTNTTAGTTTTAGAGATTTGGAAAAGTTTCTGAAGGATGTACATATCTGATGGGATATCCACATGCAAAAGAATGAAAATGGACTCATATCATACATGAAAGTCAACTCAAAATGAATTAATTAGTGTAAGACCGTAAGATTCCTAAAAGAAAACAGGGGAAAAGCTCCTTGACGTTGGTCTTGGCAGTGATTTTTTGGATATGGCACCAAAAAGCACAGGCAACAAAAGAAAAAATAGATAAAGTAGGACTACATCAAATTAAAAAGTTACCACAAGCAAAGGAACCAACAAAATAAAAAGGCAGCCTACAGAGTGGGAGAAGATATTTGCAAACCACATACCTATAATGGGTTAATATTCAAAATATATAAGGAACTCATACAATTCAATAGCAAAAAACACAATTAACCTGATTAAAAAATGGGCAAAGGGCCTTAAGAGAAATTTTTTCAATGGAGATATACAAATGA
>NW_007736743.1:38644-39274 GCF_000696425.1 Galeopterus variegatus
TTGTGACAAGTGACCATAAATGTTACACTTAAAACAACACAAATTATTATCTTACAATTCTGGAAGTCAAAAATTTGAAATGAGTCTCAGGGCTGAAATTAAAGTATTAGCAAGGCTGTGTTTTTTCTGAAGTTTCTAAGAAAGACTGTTCCTGCACTGCCATTCCCCACATCTAGAGCTGCATCCCCTGCATTTCTTAACTTGTGGCCCTTTTCTCCACCTTCAAAACCAGCAGCATAGCATCTTCCTATCTTTGTGGGTTTCTTCTTCACATAGCCTTCTCTCTGATTCTTATTGCCTCCTTTTAAAGACTCCTGTAATTACATTGAGTCCACCTGGATAGTCCAGAATCATCTCCCCATTTTAAGATTCTTAATCATATCTGCAAAGTTTCTTCTGCCATATGTCATATACCATAGAATATTCACAGATCCAGAGATCAAGATGTAAGCATCTTTAGGTAGTCATTATTCAGCCTATCACAAGTAACCACTAGGTTAATTTTAAAAATTGAAAGTATATGAGATGTCACTACATACCTTTCAGAATGGTTAAAGTAAAACATAGTGACAACATCGAATGCTGACAAGTATGTGAAAAAAATGGATCACTCATACATTGCAGGTGTGA
>NW_007736743.1:39337-39811 GCF_000696425.1 Galeopterus variegatus
GGTCCGGTACAGGCGCGACACTGAGGGTTGCGATCCGTTGCCGGACACGAAAAAAGACAAAAAAAAAAAAACTATTTCAAGAGGCAGTAGAAATCTGAATAGTTTTTTACCTATAAAAAAATTGAATTCAATATTAAACACCTTCCCTCAAAGAAAACCTTAGGTCCACAGGGATTTATAAGTGAAGTTTTCCAAACATGTTAGGAAAGAAATAAAATCAATCTCATGTCTCTTTTAGAGAATAGAAAAAGAGGAATCCCTTCTCCCCTGCTTTAATGAGGCTGGCATAATACCAAAATCTGCAATAGACATTTGAAAAAGAATAATTATAGATAATCATGTTTATGAGCTTATATTTAAAAATCCTAAACAGTTATTATAAATCAAACATTAAAAAGATAATATCTAGGGCCGAGCCCGTGGCGCACTCGGGAGAGTGTGGCGCTGGGAGCGCAGCAGCGCTCCCGCCGCGGG
>NW_007736743.1:40811-43129 GCF_000696425.1 Galeopterus variegatus
CGCTCCCGCCGCGGGTTCAGATCCTATATAGGGATGACTGGTGCGCTCACAGCGCTCACTGGCTGAGTGTGGTGCAGCCGGTCTCAAAAAGGACCAAAAAAAAAAAAAAAAAGATAATATCTTACTACCAAGTGGGGGTTTATTCTAGCAACACAAAGAAAAATGTTAAACCAACATTTTTAAAAAATCAATGTAAATCACCATATCGAAAGAAAAAAATTCTATGATTATCTCAAGAGATGCTGAAAATAATCAATAAAATTCAACTCTCCATCATGATAAAAACTCTCCACAAACTATGAATGGAAAGAAACTTTCTAAATTGTTTAGAATAGCTCCAAAAACACTAGATATGCGTCATACTTGATGGTGAAATGTTGAAAGCTTTTCCCCTTGGAATGGTAATGAAGCATGGATGCTAGTTAAAGTTACTTTTATTCAGCATTATATTGAAGTCAAAAAGATGAATACAGATATAAAAACTGGAAAGGGAGAAATGAAAATGCCATTATGTGCAGAAAATAAGGTCATGGATTTAGAATACCCAAAAGAAACTTTACACAAACTATCACATTTAAATGAATTTAGCAGTGTCTCTGGATAAAAAGCTAAATTACAATTTTTTTTCTAGAAATAGCAACAATTCAATTGACAATGAAATTTAAATAGTAATACTATTTACAGTAGTATGGAAAAAAACTCATTAAATAATTAGGAATAATTCTAATGAAAAGTAAGATCTGAAAACCATAAAATATTGATAGATGTTAAGGAAGAATAAAATAAGTGTGAGGATGTACTATGTTCATGTAGTGTGAGGCTTAATTGTACTCAGCAAAATCCCAATTAAAATGCCAGTGGGATTTTTTTTTTTCAAAGTTGACAAGCTGTTTCTAAAATTTATATGCAAAGGGACCAGAAGAGATAAGACAATCTTGAAAAATAATGACAATGCTGGAGAACAGATACTACCAGATGTCAATATTTACTGTAAATCTATAGTAATTAGGACAGTATGGTATTGGCCAAGGGTACAAACTGATCAAACAGAATAGAGTTCAGAAATAGCTCTATACGTAACAGATTTCTACATAGAGTAAAGAAAAGTGAATCTGGACCCCTATCCATACTCCCTCAAATACCACTTCTGGATTGATTGTATATCTAAATGTGTAAGGTAAAATAGTAAAGCTTTTAGATGAAAACTTGGGGGAACAAATCCATGAACTTCTAGTAGACAAGATATCTTAAACAGGATACAAAAAGCACTATTATTAAGAAAATGACTGATAAACTAGACTACTTAAAAATGAAAGAACTTATGTTTGTTAAAAAGCATCATTAAGGAAGTAAAAAGGTAAGCTACTGAGGGAGAGAATATATTTGCAATCTGGAAAAAAACTCAGAATAATAATGAATGTCTTCAAATTAATAACCCAAAAAAATGTGCATTAGGAAAACAGGCTTGACTTGCATTGGCTCTTCACAAAAGAGGATATTTAGGAGAAGCTCAAACAACTTAACAGTGTGAAAAAAAAGATGTCCTATTAAAAAATGGGCAAAGCACCTGAATAGACATTTCTCATAGGAAGACATACAAATGGCCAACAGGTACATGAAAAAATGCTCAACATCACTAATCATCAGGGAAATGCAAATCAAAACCACATTGAGATATCATCTCACCTCAGTTAGACTGGCTATTATCAAAAAGACAGAGAATAACAAATGCTGGCAAGAATGCAGAGAAAGGGGAGACCTTCTAAGATGTTGGTGGGACTGTAAATTAGTGCAGCCATTATGGAAATCTGTAGGGAGGTTTCTCAAACAACTACACATAAAACTTCCATATGATCTAGCAATCACATTGCTGGGTATATACCCAAAGGAATGACAATCGTGTCAAAGGGTTACCCTGCACACCCGTGTTCATCACAGCTCTATTTACAATAGACAGGATATGGAACCAAACTAAATGTCCATTGATGGACAACTGGATAGGGAAAATGTGGTGTATACATACACAGTGGAATACTACTCAGCCATAAAAAGAATGAAATTCTGCCATTTGCAGTAACATGGATGAGCTTGCAGAAAATTAAGTGAAATAAACCAGGCACAGAAAGAGAAATACCTCATGTCCTCACTCGTAAGTGAGAGCTAAAAAATATTAAGAAAGGAAGAAACAAACAAAGAAACAGCAACCACAATAATATATTGAACTTTCAGAAGGAGAGAGCAGCACTATGGTTACTACAGGTGGGAAGGAGGGAGAGAGAGGGGGTTAGTGAGTGATTGTATTGTGGACTCAAAAATGA